>NW_014577281.1:113013-142945 GCF_000485595.1 Priapulus caudatus | reverse complement strand
TTAAAGTTTACGAGCTCTTCATCAGGTCAGCAGACATTGGAATGATGACCTGATGAAGAGCTCGTAAACTTTAAACTTTAAACACCCTTATTCTATACCTTGACTTTGTTTTTATCTACACGGGTGTTCGTGTGTGACTTTACTTCTATATATATATATATATATAGAGAGAGAGAGAGATAGAAAGATATTATATATCATTATTATGATTCATGAGTCCTGATCAATACTATTGCTCATAGGGTCTATGTCCCCCAGGGTACTGCCGGAACGTACCCTGGTAACTATCTGATATGGTTAGGGTTTGGGTTCTGGTTAGGGTTAGGGTTAGGGAGTAGGCGTAGGCGACTCCCTAGACTCGTTAGTGGAGTAGGCGAGGTACGGTCCGGCATATTAGATAGTACCAAATAGGGCTGTAACGATCCACCGAAATCGAATCGGATCGAGATTCTCTTCCCTCGATCCGATCCTCGATATTTTCCCCGTATTTTCGATTCCATTTCGATACCACTTTTTTCCTTCAATAGATGGCGGCACTTCGCTATATACTGTGGAGTGTTACCAGAGCATATAAATCACTGATTTATATGCTCTGGTGTTACTCAACAATGTTACTCAGCGACTGTGCAGTGTATATATACTCTCTAGACTCTCTAGTCTATTCACCATTTAGTATTCATTGTCAATTTCTAATAATTTATTATTGCAAAATAATGAAAATATAAAAAATAAGATAACATTTCAATATTTTGGGAATCGAATCGAAGGAATCGAATCGAGAAAGCTAATATCGAGAACTGTATCGAATCGAGAGGCTTGTGTATCGTTACAGCCCTAGTACCAAGGTACGTTCCGGTATACCGGACCGTACCCATGGTACGTTCCGGCAGTACCCTGGGGGACATAGACCCTCTCAGGGATACTATTGTGCTCAAATGGCAGGTTTAGTAGTGTAGTAGTCAGGTTTATCTTAGAATAAATATACATTCGATCGCCATGTCTTTCATGATGCATATTAATTATAATTATGCTCCATAGGCATCTGGGCACAGGAAGGGTCTAGTGACGAAGACAGACCAAATCATGGCAGGAAGAAATCAAAGAAGAATTATGTAGCACCAGTCGATTTCATCAGTGGTGGCGTCAAACAGTCAGATGGGAAAATTAGCAAAAATGAAGAGGATGAAGGTAATGGATAATTTCTAAATTATATAACATAAATTTGGTTAATTAAGTTACATAAGATAAGTTTAAAAGTAAAAATTATATATATATTCGGAAAGAAGTTGTAATTTTTAATTGAGATATTTGTATAACTTGAGTGATTCTTAAAAATATAATCACATATAATGTGGCTATCTAAGGTAATACCATTTACATATCTCTACAATATATAGTTATGTTTATGGTAAGGCACGTGCATATTCTAGCTAGCTGATATATTTAACTTGAAGCATAGTTTGTCTATAGGTTTAATTTGGTCAGTCACATTTTGATTGATTATGTCTAGGGGTGCACCGGATCCAACTTTTTAAGTTCTGGCTGGATCCAGAACCAGCCGGAACTTGAAAAAAGTTCCGGCCGGAACTATATATACATGGCCGGAACCGGAACTTAAGCTGGGAATAAACTTGACAGTTTTAATTGGCCCAGTATTGCACAAACTCACTCGGCCTGAACGAAATATTATTAGCAGGCACATCACTCAGGCGAGTAGGACAATGCTCATTGTTCTACATGTTCTCATTATGTCACATGTTCTCATTATGTCTCATGTTCTCATGTTCTCATGTTCTCATTTTCTCATGTTCTCATTATATATACATGTTCTCATTGGCTACATGTTCACATTCTACATTGCTCTCATTGTTCTCAATTCTACAAAGTTCTAATTACAGGATGGTTGTTAAGTGTATGAATCATCTGCTTACAGTGCATAATTCTGGCATCTTATTCGCGAGCGAATTGTGTGGCAAAACCTGCATGTTGCAGTATCCCTGGTTTTAGTCGATTATTTTCAACTAACAAACAGATGCCATTCCTGTGGCTCTAAGAGCATTTTATTTTAAAAGAAAATCTCGTGAATCACCTAACATCAGTTAGGTTCAGTTCAGTTAGTTAGCTGATGTTCAAGTGGCAAACGTTTTCTGGGCAGAATAGTGTGAAGTTGTTAACACTATATTGTCAGCAAGTTGATTCTATTGATGCTCAACTACATTCAGTGACTGATCTTTTGATCTTGGTGACGCTTGTAGCAGAAATGAAATTAGGAAAAAGTTCCTGTTCCGGCCGTTCCTGAAGGGTTAGGGTTAGGGTTGGGACCGGAACTTTGAAAAATTGAATGCTGGAACTATCTGGCCGGATCCAAGTTCCGGTGCACCCCTAATTATGTCTAATTATGTCATGTCTTATTATGGCCGTTATTCACTATATACTAAAATAACGAGTACGACTGACCGTCAAGGATAACTATTAAAATTAGCATAATAGCAAGAGCTAATAATACCTCTAATACCTCTCTTACCTCTAATAATATTATTAGCTCTTGATAATAGTCGTATGAGGTGTTTAGTAAATATTTCAGTGATTGTATTTAAATTTCTGTCAGTCTGACATTTTCCATGAATGACATTGGAAAGTTTTTCTTAGCAACGTGTTAGACATTTTAGACCAATTACCCCATGTTAATAGATTTGGATGATGACGATGAAGAGGTGCTGCATAGGATAGGGCTTGGCAGAAAGAAGCACCCCATGCAATCCAAAAGTGGTAGGCGAGGAAAGGAAGTCAGTGCTAGCAGATCTGGAAGTTACAGGTCTCATCAACAGCGTGACCAGTAAGTATGGTTATTGGTTAGCTTATATTTCTATTGATGTCGTCATTCGGCAAGTGTACTTCGATATTTATCACGTAACTGATAGCACTGAGTTGTTTCGGTCAAATAAGCATTTAGTTTTTGGCATAAATTTATGTAAGGATATATAATTGGGATTTATTTAGAAGTTAATATAATTGGGAAGTTAGAAAAGCTAATATAGAATAAAGAATAAATATAAAATAAATAAATAAGAATAAATAATAAATATATTAATAATAAATAAATAATGAATAATAATAAAGAATAGCCCATCTTAGTATGGCTTAGACTGCATCTCAATAAGCCAGTAATTATGTTACCTTTGGACAAATGTTGAGCTACTGACACCCTTGGGAAGTATAATGAGTTTATTTGCAGAGAACTTTTGTTTTTTAATTTTACTGACAAATATGTTTAATGGTTGTATCTTACCAGAACCAGTAGGGATGCAAACAAAACATTAATCAGTGTGGTAACCTTAATGCAAGAATTTAAACAGCCTTTACGGTTACTTGGTTATACCACTTGTTTCTCTCGAAAGTCAAGCCCCCGTCTCTGTACTTTGACATGGTAACTTGAATTAAACAATAGAGACGTTGTACCAGTCTAGAAGCATTATGTCACTCAATGAGATGCACTTTTGTCTGGTTGTTACCAATTGCAAATGAGTTGTCGCGATCCAAAAGATACTATAGATAGATATTATATAAGATTTTATATACCATAACAGCATAAAGTTATGGTAATTTTTATACTGGAGTAATCAGTAACATGTTCGCTATTAGGTGAGACTATATTTCGCTATAGTTTTCTTGATTGTGCAGTTATTTATGAAATAATTCATTTAATTGATAGTTAAAAGTTAAAACCTCTGACTTTGTTCGTATTGCTTTAGTATTGCTTCCTTATGATTACACGTCCTCACATTGTTCGCTTGCATAAACCTGCTCCTTTGACGTTATTATGTTATGTCTTTTGTTCCATCACGTTAGAGAATTCGGAAGCTGGGAAAAACACACGAAAGGAATCGGAGCAAAGCTGCTACTGCAGATGGGATACGAGCCAGGCAAGGGTATCGGCAAGAACAAACAGGGCATCGTGACACCAGTGGAAGCTGTCGTACGCAAAGGCAAGGGGGCAATAGGTGAGAGCCATATAGCCGTTATTATTCCTCTGAGTGGCAAAGCTAGTGGTGACTGGAACTACTTCCACTAGCTCATACTTAGTGAATCTTTGTTCCAAATTAGTAAAACATAGTTTATATTCCACTATGTGGCAGGACTAGTCATTAGTGAAACTACTTGGTCTTCTTCCATATTAGTGCAAATGACTTTGTATACCTTTGGCAGTGAACGATCATCACTGTTACTTGCATTACAATTTTAAGTGCCACAGTATAATAATATCATGCTCATCTTTTTGTACAGGAGCTTATGGTCCAGAGAGAAGCAGAAAGGCCAAGATTAGTCAGGAGGAAGGAGACGACCAGGAGGGTGGTATAGGGGAAACTCGTCAGTGGAAGAAACAAGCTGGTGTGAGTGTTTCCTCTATGTGAACTGTTTAAGCATGTTATAGCTAATCGGTGTTGTTCAATAAGTCAAGCTATACCATTGTCATTATCGGTCCTAGTGGTTACACTCTCAGTAAGAAACTCACTGATGCACAAATGTAAGGAAAGAAAAGCGGAACATTTCAGCATTTTTATTTTTCACGATTATCTGAACAAACTCTTGGCACAAAGTGCGGGACGAATTAACCATGTATATTCCCTGTCTTCACTGACTTCCATCCTGATCTTTACATTTACTTGGGACACAGAAGAAGAAAGCAAACTACAAATATAAGACTATAGAGGAGCTACAGGCATCTTCTGACAGGACAAGCAAGAAAAAACCAAGGAGTGAGTTGAGCCAGGTGAAAGTGATTGACTTGACTGGGAGAGAGCAGCGAGTCCTACACGGTAAGCTGTATTGTGTGTTGCACAATTAAGGATACGCATGTATAAATGGACATTTCTCTATCATTACAATTTGGAATAATTGAATTTTACACTCATTTTAACATGTTTAATGGGAACACATTGCTGTAATAAAGTGTGTCAGGGTTTGATATTAGGTTCCATCTTTTATAAGTTATGGTTTTTTATGGTATTTTTCTGTCTGAATTTTCAATCTCTTTTTCAGTTTTTTCCTCTTTTCTTTGGTAAATATAAAACTTAGAAGAAAAATACTGATGTGTGATTTTGGTGCATATTGTGTTTAACTTGTCGTGAGAATTTTACTTTCACACTGGTCATTGAGCAATATACAAAATGTCATTTTTACATGAAAATTCAAAATTAGTTTTGTTACATAATAAGGTGCTGGAAATTTCATGATATTTTTTGGCTTGAGCATAGAAATACATCTCGTCTATAAATAAAGTGTGTGATTGATTTGTTTCATTGGTCAATAAACATTTATTCTTCATTGGAGCAATACTCATGCAAAAAGCTTGAGTGTATCCTTAAGGGGAGCTAAAGGGAGGTGGGTACTATTTATAGATGGTTGGCACTAATATTAGTTTCTCTTTCAGCCTTGCAATCTATGTGTCCTATAGATGAACACTTATTTGTTGATTTTTTATTTATTCGTTAAAGTTGGTTTTAGGAATCTGCCCTGTTGATGAAGTATGATTGATTGATTGATTGATTGATTAATCACACTTTTTATCTGCTACGCTTTCTGTGAGCATGCTAAGTGAATTGGGCTCGTGATATAACATTGATAAATTTATTGTGGCATCTGACAGGCTATGATGCATTGGGGCGGAAGCACGACAAACCTGACGTGGAAGAAGAACTACAGGCAACGAGTGCTGAGAGGGCTTTTGAGCTTCCTGAACTCCTGCACAATCTCAGTACCCTCGTGTCAATGTCAGAGCAGGACATTCTGGAGGTAAGCCTGCATTTTTGCATCTGTTTGTCACCATCGCTCTGTTTCTGCCCTGTGTCGACTTCCCAATGGAAAGGTAAAAGAGGGCCGGTTCGAGCGCTACTTTGGCGCGTCTCGATTTCGTCATTACCTAGCTGGTTTCGGGGGTACCTAGATGGGAATCGGTATTATAGTGCCAAGTCATTCAGGTGTTAAATTGTGTGATGACTGCCCATCAGAGTTATCCAGCAATATCAACAAGTTCAGCCACTGAGCTGTTAAAATAGATGTGCCTAAATACTCAAATTTATCTTGCTTAATCTCTGCCCATCTCTAGCTGCTTGTAAAAATCGAAATCGCACTCAGCGTACATGTTTTTTTCGGTTCATTCGTAGAACGACCGAGAGCTGAGATACGAGCGGGACACTGTGGTGAATGTCACATATGAGGAGGAGAAGCTGTCCACTCTCATCGAGCAAGAAGCCCAGCAGCTGAAGCGGCTGAGCGAGATTGTAGACTTTGTAGAAAGGTGCGAGTGAGACCTTCACTCTCCGCCATCTTTCATCTTGCGCCAGTTCTTCTTCATTCTTCATGCTTTGCAAGTTCCTCGTCATCCTCCATCTTTCGTCAGTCCTTTAAGCTGCGCTTACACTATCGATTTTTGTCAGCAAATTGTACCGATTTCAAGTGCATTCCAACTAATCGGCTGAAATTCGATTGAGTTGGAGTCGGAGTCGGGAGTCAAGTCGCTGAGTTGGAGAAATAGAATGTGTTCTATTTTGCACGACTCGGACGATTTGCTGACAAAAATCGATAGTGTAAACGCAGCGTTATTGTCCTTAGTCTCTTGTCAGTCCTTTGTTATCTTTCATCTCACCTGAATTATGTGAATTCATGATAATACTTCATACACGTCATGATCTTATGCTCATCGACCAGCAGTCACATCCACTTCAGCAATATACGCTAAAGAAATAGTTTCATTCCTCTTCATCTCTCTTTTGTATCTTTGACTGATATTCTGCACATTTTTTGTAATTATCAGTTGTTATTTTTCTGAATGTCGAGTGTTAAGCAAATCGACTAAAAGTTCAAGGAAACGTATACTTGTTTCAACCTGAATTATATAACAATTCATATTCGTTACTGCGTCCGTATATTAAGCGTAGTATGTGTTAGTTCCTCTTATCCTCCAACATCAAAGGCACGTGTTTATTATCTCATTTATTCAGCCTGGAGACGAGAACACAAGAGGGCGCCACCGATCCGTTGACCCTTACTGAGTGCGCAGACATGTTCCGGACGTTTCAGGAGCAGTTCTTTGAGGAGTACAAGATGTATGACTTATCATCCTTGGCTGTGGCCATTGTCTATCCACTGGTGAGGTTAAATTAGAATTACATATCGGACACTATACCTAAGTAAACAAACCTCAGCGCATGTCATTCTACGTAATTGTTGTTCATTAGACCTAAGTATGTGGTGTAATCATGATAATAATGCAAAAATAGAGGCCAGTTTCTTTATGTCTTTGCTGTATTTAATAAATGTGGGTGGATCATAAGTACATAATTCTAATGTAAAACTGGCATATTTAATGATGCTTGCAATATTTGCATACAAATAAATGTATCTGGTATTGTATTTCAATGTTTAATAGGTGAAGAAGTTTTTAGTGGACTGGGACCCATTGGCAGACAGCACAATGGGATTGGAGGTTTTCAAGCACTGGAAAGATATTCTTGAGGATGGCAACAGGTATATTTCATGCCCTACCTTTCAGGTAATATGGTACCTGAGGGCATGTAAAAGGGCATAGGGAAAATATCATTTTGTGTGTATGAGCAAGCATGCTATGTTGATTTTTTTCATTCTGGTTTGGACAGGGTACAGTAATACTCTGTGTTATGATAACTCTGGTTACATAAATTCGCCGCTACAGTATTTGTAAGTTACGAAATTACTTTACTCATATTACAAAACGAAAATTTGCTCTTATGTAATATTTTAAAGGAATGAATGAGCTTTTCTAACCGAACTCTTTTTTTCCTATGTGATTAATGTTACAAAATTTCACATTATGATTGTTTTTCTCTGGAATGCATTACGTTTGTAATTGTGTATTACTGTAAGTAGAACAACACCAGTGTTGACACTGATTACTCTATGTATCTGGCACTTCTAGACTGTTTGGGCAAAGTTTGGAGAACATGGATAGCTATCAGCAGCTGGTTTGGGAGATATGGATGCCTATTATCAGGACCAGTGTCATGTAAGTAGTGATCTTTTGTTAATATTCAACAAACAATTTCGCATACAATATACAAACAAATACATAACAACACATAAAACACATGAAATTTTGTCAATCAATAATGATACAACAATTAATAATACCACACTTACCGATGAATTTTATGTACCAACATTGAATATAAAAATGAATTTGTTAAAAATATCACACAGAACTAGTAGTGTCTGAATCAGGTAAAGGCTTTGGTTTACCTAATAAGCCATACCAATGTGTATTTCAGGCGGTGGCAGGTTAGGGAGCCTGAGCCACTAATTGAGCTCGTGGAAAACTGGATGCCTCTGTTACCCACGTGGATTCTGCACAATGTGTTGGATCAGCTCGTTATGCCACGTCTGCACGCCGAAGTGACGAGCTGGAATCCACTCACCGACACGATGCCCATACACGCCTGGTTGCACCCGTGGCTCCCTCTGATGGGTGCGTGTGCGATAGATTCCATACTCACTTTCCTAATCCATTATTCACTGTCCAGTCAATAATGTGCATGATTATGGGTGCCTTCCTAGATGCATCTTTGTACGATATATAAACTTGTGTCTATATATAAACATATATGTAAACTTGTGTCTGCCATCCATAGTAACACTCATGCTTACAATAAAGCCTCATTATTGCTACCATTGAAGGTAAGAGACTGGAGCCACTGTATGCACCCCTCAGAAACAAGCTTTCAAACTGCCTCACAAACTGGCATCCTAGCGACCCATCTGCTCGGCTGATGATCCAACCCTGGGTGAAGGTGTTCTCTCGCGGGACCATGGATGCATTCCTGATGCGGTGAGCAAAGAACTTGCGCCTGAGATGCATTTTTGATTCAGTAGAGTGAATGTGAGCTTTCGTTGAACAGAGATAGTGAAGGGGACAGAAGCATATGTGTGGTTAAGGGCAATGTATTTGTGTGAGAGTGAATTTACTCTATTCGAAGTAAACCGTTTCCTGTAGATTCTCTGGGAACTTGGTGATGCTCTTGTTGCATGACGTGTTACTTTCGTAAATGTAATAGAAGAGTATGCGTAGCAGGTACTAAATATGTTACATTTACACCATTCCATAGGTGCATTGTGCCAAAGTTGCAACTTGTAATGCAGGAATTCGTTATAAACCCACACCAGCAACATCTAGGTGAGTTACCAGTACCATGAAAACAGGATTGCCAAAAAAAATATAATGGCAGGTGCATTATATGGTTATCACTATTTTAAGATGTGCATGCCATACTTTATGATGAATTATGACAAGGTGTATGTGTGAAAAAACCATTTTTGCCATGGCTGTTGTTATGCAGTAACACAAAAGTTTTTATCCTATTCATACATGCGTGGTAATCGATTTTCATTCAACATGGGAAAAAGTTACTCAGCAATTTTCATTTTATTTTACCAAATGACACTGAGTGTGTGGTCTGTGTTGCTTCACAGATGGTTGGAACTGGGTAATGTCGTGGCAGGACCTTCTTCCCAGCTCATGCATTGTCAACGTTCTGGAAAAGCACTTCTTTTCAAAATGGCTTCAGGTGGGTCTATGTCTGCCCCTATTTATAAGCAGCTGCAGATTTGTGCCCGACTTGCCGAGCGTTTTTGTTTTGTGCTGCATAATCTGCACGCCTGTGGGCATAAAACTGCTGTGCATGAAATTACAAAGTACCTGCATATTCACCCTTTCCCAAGCCCCTACCACCAACCCCACTGCAATTACATTATTTTCAGTGTTTAATTAAAAGTTTAAAGATATTGTGCATTAATTAATTCCATTAATATTATTTATGTTTAATGTGTGAACAAAAGTGTTAAAAAGTTCATGCTTTTGACTAGGCTGCCTTTATAGTAATGTTGTTGAATAAAGATTGACATCTCCAGTATAAATGCATTATCGAGTTACATAAGCATTTGCCATGCTCCACCTGTCCACCTGCTCCACCTGCCTGTTGTGTAGGGATAGCAATTGGCCAAGATAGAAGTAGTACTTAATGCAACACGTGTTTTGCATGATTTCATTCCGCAGGTACTGTGTTCGTGGTTGAACAGCAATCCAAACTACGAAGAAGTAACCAAATGGTACATGGGCTGGAAGCGTATGTTTAGTGAGCGCCTCTTGAATGATCCGATCATAAAAGGTGTGTGTAGGACCTTGTGTTTTGCTCCTGGCTCTGTCGTGAGTGACCTGTTGTACGGTGCTACCGTTGACACATCCCACCTTTAGAGAATGAAAAACAAGCTGAAGCAATAGTGGCAATTTCACTGTATTATCTGTTGGAATACAGTTGGTATAAAAAATGTTTACTGCATCAAAAAGTGAATTGTCATATTGCATTTGCACCTAATTCTGTAATGAAAACAACAATGGTAGCTTGTGTCCTGACATAACTTCAAGATGTGTCTGCTTAAGGATAAACTGTAATCATGTATAGTATGTCAATTACAGTTCATTAACCTTAAATCTTACAAAGCTAAATTAGGCAATCTCTTCAAGAGCCTCTAAAACCACCAGAGGAACCCTAACCACATCATCTGCAGCGCTGTACATCTAACATTCTGCTGTTGCTGACAATCGTGTTAATTTTTCACAGAAAACATTAACCGTGCATTGGACATCATGAACCGATCCGTGACATCACCAGGTCTGGCCGCTTACCAGCCAGGTGCCAGAGAGAACATAGCCTACCTGTACCAAACAGAGAAATTGGAGGCAAATGCTTCTGGCAAGAAGAAAACTGAATACGAGGCACGTGTGCATTTCATGCCGATATGCCTGTGCAGATGCACGTGTTCATATGTGCATATGAATACCTGTTTGTAAAGCTATGCCCATTAGTGTATTGTCAAACCTGTGTTAGTGAACACGGAGCCATTGTCAGAATCATTGTGAAGTTAAGGCTACTGATAAAAAGCTAAGATAGCACTTAAGACTAATGTTTCTGTTACAAGAATAGCATTGTACAAGAATAGAACACTTGTAGGTTCTCTAGGCTGATCCTTTTATGCAGGTTTGACTGTAGATGATCCATGTGTGTATTTATATAGATTTACGTTTCCAAATAAGAGTCTGTTGGTCTTCCCTTTTCACTGGTATGTGAAGCACCCGTAGCTTTATATTTCTAGATTTGCTACATGTGTACTAAGCAGACACCTGTTCGCAATTTTTCAGGCTATCATGAGCAGCTCATCACTCTCAAGTTCCGTGGCACCCTCTAGCTTCAGGGATATTGTTGAGCGTCGTGCAGAGGAGAGCGGTATATTGATGATGCCGATTCCAAACAAGACGCAGGAGGGAAAACCAGTGTACAGATTTGGCAATGTGCAGATGTACATAGACAAGAACGTGCTGTTTGTGAATGAAGATGGGCGCTGGGGCCCACGGTCCCTAAGCAGACTGATCGAACTGGCTACCATGCCACCAGTGTAGTGCAGGCCCAAGGGTCATGCAAACACTCTACTACCGGTGTAACTCGGGCCTAAGGACCATGTTACCAGTCTGCCACCAGCGTGGCGCGGGCCCGGGGAGCGTGCGACCAGTCTGCCACCAGCGTGGCGCGGGCCTAGGGAGCATGCGACCAGTCTGCCAGCTACGCACCGTCGATTTGGGAAGTTCAAAACGTCCTGGCACTAGTTCAGCAACAGCAATCTCACCTACGTGACGACTGCCTGTCTCAGTGTGTAAATAGCCCCGCAGCCTTCTACCTACCTGTGTAGTGCAGAATTGACAATCGTACGCCATCTACAACCCTCCGACTGGTGAATCACTCACTGAGCGTTAAGGGTCTACGTTGTAAACTGTTTAATGCTCGTCGTCGTTTATGTCAACAAATGATGCCTTTTCAGTCGGTTGCATTTGCCATTTTCTGGTTTATTTTTTAACCATTAATGGATACATGCCTGCTTTCAAGGTTTATCCTATAATAAGTAGGTACGTGTGATCCACGGGGTGGATAAGCTGTGCTTGATTGATTTTATTAATGTCATTTAAATATGCAATGACTTTGCATATAAGGTTTCTACACCTTCTGTAAGCTTCATACATATAATACATAAGTCTTATTAGCTAAGTCACGTCCCCTGTTGGATTGCTTCTAAATGGTTCATACCCTCTCATCGTGCAACATACAAAACTGTTCTGTGTAATAAATAAAATCAAAACACACTGCAACTGTTTAGAAATTCTATATTACATCATTTAAATATCATTAGCATTGTCCATTTGCTCACCCAGTTCAATGGCACATAATTTACAAACAACACAATTTGCACGTGCACAAATGCAACTGATTATTTATGTATATACATTATTTACATAGTTTACATTGCTAGCATACCTTTTCCATAGACTGGTACATTTTATCGAATGTTACAGAAACAGACAAACACGCATTTACTTCAAAACAACATAGAAATGTAGATAGCATCATGGACTCGCGTGAAAGCGAGGCTCTTGCAAGCATGCTAGTCTACTCTGCCAAATTTTGGCAAACCAGAACAATCGCGTTTGTTTTGGCCACTGTGAAATTTACTGGAACGACAAGTAAACGACCACATTGATAAATAGAAATATGATAATTACGTACACACCTGCATCCGCTGCCTACCCGATAGTTTGTTTCTCAGAAAGGAATTATGAGAACCTTATCGGTTTAACAGCAATCCAACTTCCGAGTACACCTGAATTTGCACGACAGCAAGCGTTTGATTACAAACATGACGATGTGCATACATACATAGAGCAAATAAGTTCCTTCCACTAATTTTCCAGTAAACGTCCCAGTGGCTGACCCCCACCATTCACTTAATTAAAACTTCCTCACTGACACGATTGCAACAGCATTCGTGCCTCTAAAACTGGCGCTCAGGTGTCAACATGTAGGCATTACCTAGCCAACGCAGTAGGTTGCAAGTACCAAATGACGATGAAGCAGCTATTGACATTTACAATTGCTATTACTGTTAATAAATTATAGTGTTTTCTCCTGTTAAAGTCCCAGCGCTTCAATAAAATCTCCATATTAGCCTCATAGCAATTTAGGTTACACAAGTCTGCCTCTTACTAATATCTTTTACGATGACGCTAAATCTGTATAAAACAATAAACATACAATAGCTGACATGTTAATAGATGTCGTGCGTTAAGCATTTCCTACCAATCCCTGGACATGAGCTTAAAACGATGCTGACATGTAAATTATGAGCAGATGTAAAAGCAGGAAATCAACAATCACAGCTATCTCACGACCAGCTTCAGGTGATGGATGAGTCAACTGCAAGTCGCACTTACATAGATGACTGTGCACTTTTCATTATATCAAGAGTGCATAATAGAGATCTCTATTATGCACTCTTGATTATATAGATACAGGCAAGGATATAAAAGACAATGAATATCCTTGCAACCTCGGAATAAATCACAACCGTCATGTAATGATAGCATCTACTCTCAGCCCACAGTGAGCAGCAGCGCTTTAGTATTAGTGTTAAAACATCACCTTATTTAAGTGGAATAGTTCATCCATATATATCACACGGTACAAACATGAAACCATTATCCCGAGAAATTCACGTTAAATGAGAAATCATTACTCAATAGCTGGCTGGAAATCATATCCCAACCAGCAACTGAGCCAATTCAATAACATACTACAGCAACAATAACTCTAGTTTACCTAAAGAAACCTTAGCCTTTACTGTCGTGATTCTGGCTATAAAGGATAAAGCACATACCTTTTTGAAAAAAAATTCCTAATTAACAAACCAACTAACTGATTCTGTCTAAATTTCCATGTAGCTCTAATCAATGCATGCAATATATGATACCTTGCTCTTTGTGACATGTCATAATACCACCCAGTTATTCAATTTTAGAACCAGACGCATTATAATGGTTTATTCTAAACATGATTAAATATAGACTTCAGTAAACAGCAAACACTAGGCAGATATCTTTTAGCATTGCGAATGCAGATGAACTTAACGTGTGGATCTGCAAACAATACGTGCTGCCAGACAATTCAGCAAAATTAGCAACCATGCAATTTATATCCCCAAATAAATTGTATAAATAAGGAGCACTAACAGTCAGCGGATAGGATGCCGGTTGTTCCATCTGATTAAGATCATTAAAACCACTGATAATCAAAAGTTTCTCATCTATGAGTAATAATCAATATCCATACATACATGTATATTTGTGTGTATATATTTATATCTATATTGATATCGATATCTATAGGTATAGATATAGATATATAGCATGGGTATTTAATAGCAACACATATACGTTAGTTAACTTTACGCATAGGGAAGCAGGTGGCTTAGTGGTGATTTCTACAGATGTAATTCAGTTTTGTTTAGTCTGGAACAGGTACGTAACATCTAATGCCTCCCTACTGCACGAAGAGCAATTTCATTATTTACAACTTGAACTGAAGGAATACTTCATGATACATGCAGAAACGCAAAGGCTCTCAGTTCACAGTGTGACTAGCAAAATTTATATCATTTTATCACTAACTATGTGACTAGAGAAAGCACCAACAATACAGACCATGCGTGGGTCCCATACACGTCACATTCGTTATAAGACCCGATGGAAAAGTTACACTCAAATCTACATCATAATCATCGTGGCCTTAAGCAGCCATAATAAGGACCTGTATATTCACAGAACCTCGCGTTACTCAGCTACCCGTGTTTACTGTTCAAACACAGAGATGCTGGACAACTGCAACACACAGAGCAATCCCTGATAGATTGGAGCAACTGTCCACCAAGTGTTTACCGAGACAACTTCTCATACTGTGATGAATTCTAGCGGTCGTTTGTTGTTAGCACTGGTACTTGCCGCCTTACATAATTTCAGTGTTTTTCTTTTAATCATCTCCCAATCGACGTGACTAAAGTCACGCATGTCTTTGCCAAACATGTGCAGCACTTGCCCGATTTACACACACCTTGGGCACGATACACACGCACTTTGGTGGGATTAATCAAAGCTCTAGACAAAAAGTTGGCGTGGCAACAACCAGGGGCCCGTTGTCAGAAAGAAAACACAACTATTAAAATTAGTTTTAATTAGTAATAACTTTTCCTCATAGACGGTTGCCAGAAACATGATAAAGTTACGAGTTTCTCATAAGCAGTGTATAGTTGTCTAGTTTATAAGAGAAAGTTCATGTAAAGACTAATTTCGTTTTTGACAACAGGCTCAATGGCTCTGGTATAGGATGAACATTACTGAAGGCAACGTTTCACGCTTCCTTGTTGCCACGACTCGCCAGCTCTGCTAACTGGCAGAAGGTGATGACGACGACACGTCTGCACGTCATAATGGGTTAACGATGTGCTTGGTCATTACTCGACAAGTACATATACAGGCTATACATCTTTTACATGTGCAAATAACAAACGTCCCAATACATTAATGCTGGGTTATCTGGTTATGATGGGACACACTATTTCTGAATACACACAGTGAGTGATAATTACCACCAACATCTGATGATACATGTAAATAGCACGTGACATTATACAAAGTGAACATTATAGATCCGTTTTAAATTAATATGCTTTGTTTGTATAAGTACGAAAAGACTTAAAACGGTGTCGAGTTACCTAGTGAATGCACTAAATACCATATCTTCTGGCTATGGCTTTCGTACAATGGCTGCAGGCAAAATATTTTTGAATATGACCCACATTCATGCAACATCTGAAACAGCAACCAACAAGAAATGTGCAACAGTATTTCCAGCCTGATCAATGTCAAAATCAAATGCTCCCCCCAATCAAGTGCGCATAAAAAGATACATCAATCGCACCGCGGTGCACAGCACACCCCCGATGTGTTTCCCCCATGATTAACAACTAACACTGATTGCGTTCACATGATTAAGTACCACGGGACATATGTCATACACATTCGCGTGTGCGCATGTGTACCATGGAATAGTGGCCGGCCCAGCAGCGGGGGATTCGCAACGGAAATATGGACGACGGAGAGACAGATGACCACGCGAGTCGTTGTCGTCGTCGGCGGCGGCAGCGCAGGGTCTCCGCATTTCGTGAACACTCACCGCAGCCCCGGCGGAGGGAGCGAAGAGAGCCGGCGTAGCTGTCACGCGAGCTCACCGCTGCGACACGTGTGATGGGTCGAAGGTCGCAAGGTCAGCCACAGGGCACGTACCGTTCGGGGCGCAAAACGAGGTGACCTCCGCGGCGTGACTAGTCGCCAGCGTTTGTGGCATGGTGGCGATGGATGGCAGGCGGCGGGTGCGCGTCATGCGCGCATCGTGCGGCGGGTGCGCTTCATGCGCGCGTCGTGCGGCGGGTGAGTGCGTGCGCGCGTCGTGCGGCCGGTGCGTGCGTACGCGTGTCGTGCGGCGGGTGCGTGCGTGCGTGCTCGAGGAGGTTCGACACGTTCAAGCTGGACCGCTGCTAGCACTCTGTCGTCTTTGGTACGCACGTACTCATATGTAAATGACCATTGGCCATACCACCGTTCATCAGCTGGTAGCCACTGCTCTTGCTCGTCGTGCTACTGCTGCCCTTTGACGAGCCCTTGCTACCATCGCCCGACATGCTGATTGCACTGTTCCTCCCCGACAGAGGGCGCTGCTCCTCGTGCGGAGACGTGTCGCCGAGTTGGCCCATACAGTTATGACAGTCTTCCTGCGGCGTATTCTGCATGTTCAGCGATTCGTCCGAATGGCGACTGTGCAGAGATATTTCCTCGAGTTCCCCTATCTGAGCGCCAACTCTGTCGTCGTACTGACAGTCTAGCAGCGAGTGCTGCTGCTCTTTCAAGTACTCCTGGTCGTAGAACGATTGCTCACGGAATGATACAGGGAGGTCATCTCGCAGAATCTCGATGATTTCAATGAATGTCGGCCTCTGCTTTTGGCTCTGCTGCCAGCACAGCTTCATTAACTCGTAGCTGAAAGGCCGAACGACAAAATTGTCATTAATGCATTCGACGTTCTCGTGTATCTGCATTCACAGAAAAACTTGCTTAGCGAAAACACAGCAGGTGCACGTAAATCCACGCACAAGCAAACACATGATTGCAAAGACAAATAGGTTATGTCAACAGAACTGCACACGCGTACACACGCCTGCATCCATACAATGTCATATGGGCGCACCAACTACACATGTCTGTGTTCACGTGCACACACACATTTACACACGCCTGCACAAAAAGAAATGTACCACGTTAATCATGATAACTCTGTGACCCATTTACATGATAAATTCCTACTTTACGAACACACATAAATGTATGAACTTGAATAGCAATAACCTCAAATAATTTCAATATCCGCTATTATTATATTTACTTGTGTATTGTACACCTTGAAGAGAAGATGAACAAGTGCACTTGGTTGTTCGTATCTTTTAATATAAATATATAACAAGTAGATGTACTTACAACTGATCAGGACAATCTTCTGGCTTATCCATGATACCTCCACTGATAACATACTTCAACACTTCCTCATTTGATAATCCCTGATATGGCTGGGATGCTAGAGTTGCCATTTCCCAAAGCACAACCCCATACGACCTGAAAAGCAAGTTCTCTTTTAGCAAATTCCCAGACACTCACACCATGTAAAATGCACATAATTAAGCAAAACTAATGTAAAATAGCTATTCCCCTCATTTGAAAAAAGTTTGAATATATTCCAGAAGTATTTTATATCTTCTACGCAAAGGATTTGTACTTTCAAGAAGTTTTGTTGACTGCAACTATATATATCTTTTATAGTATAATGCTTACTTATTCATCGTATCCAACTTTACACGATTGGAATTATATTAATGTTTGTCCATTTCAGCATGTGATGATTCATATGCACGCAAAATTCTTTATTTAAAAAAACACAAGGATCTACAAGATATCTGTGCTGACATAACATGTGATAAGATAGAAAATCTGATTTGGGTGTTTGGCTATTGGACCCATTCACAGTTCAAATGATGTTAAAATCCTGAATTGGAAAACAGATACCTTATTTTCACAACTGGGAACCTTTTTTTAGTAATACTATATCTTATTCATTAATTTTACCAAAGATAACAGCTAAAATTCATAATAGGTTCAATTTTCCCAAAATAAATTATCAAGTAATAAACACAAATTACCCACTAAAGTAGTAAAGACTAATTTATAATAATATTTCTAAAACATAACATAACACAATAGTTTTTATTAATAGCAGCTCGATTAGATTATGTATGATTAACTACGCATAATTACCAAACATCCGATTGTGAAGTGAACACCCCATCCTTCAACGATTCTGGTCCCATCCACCGAACGGGAAGTAAACCCTTACCTCCCTTTCGGTAGTAATCAGTTTCATATATGTCTCTGGTCATGCCAAAATCTAGAAAAATTCAAACAGTCCTAGTGTTAGTTTAAATATTGAGATCCTCATCTGTAATCAGTATCACATCTAATTAACAGTTGACAGCAACACCAAAACCAGCCAGCACCAAATAAGCAACATACCTATGTAACAATCAGAAGACAGGCTGACCACCCTGACAAAAATACAATCAATAGCTACACACCTCCGATCTTGACAGTGAGGTCAGATGCAACCATGCAGTTTCTAGCTGCCAGGTCCCTATGAACAAACTTCTTCGCTGACAAGTAAGCCATGCCATCAGCTATCTCCCCGGCCCATCCTAGAAATTCACGGTCGGTGGGCGGTTCACGATTATGTTTTGCGTTCTGCAAAAAAATTGGTGGCGTTGAAATGCCAAGCAGTTCAACGTACAAACGTATCAGTTTCGATGTACTAATGTTCAAGCGCCGATGTATTAATGTTGAAGTGTTGACGCACAACATTTACGTGTAATGTACCAATGTCAGTGGCGACGGCACACGAACATACCTCAATTTCGGGGCGATGCATACGCAGATAAGTCTTTAAGTCACCGTTACCCATAAGTTCCATGACAACGAGTGTAGGCTGCCCTATGGATACCACACCCAAGAGTTTCACAACGTGGTGACAGTTGAAAGCTCTGGAATAACAAACAATCAACCGATGATCCTTTAAGAATAAAAATCCTCTCCCGGTGAGTGGGAGCACCTGGAATGCAGTTTGGCTCAAAAGTGTGCCTGCCACAAATGTGCCCTGGGCTTGTCTTTAGGAGCTAGGTGCACAAGAATTTGCAAACTTACTTCATTACAGACGCCTCCTTTAGGAACTCTATCCGCTCTCTGATAGAGGCCGACTCGTTAACGGTCTTCACAGCACAGCGAGTCTTCTCGTTAGGCAGCACTAGATCCTTCACCTCTCCCTCGTACACCATACCGAATGATCCCTGCCCAAGCTCACGGATTAGATTGATCTTATCACGTCCGACCTCCCACTCGTCAGGATTGTAGACTGCAATTATCAAAAAAGTTGTTTAACGTTTTTACAAAACAGGTTTACAGGGCTAGATTGTTCTAAATGCTTCAAATGCATCTTCATTATCATATACGACAGCAGTGACTAAGCCTTTTACCGAACTAGAAAGGGCAGTTGTCGCCAACTACATGTATCCCACGTGATCTAGTATGAATGAAATATCTCTGTAAGAATGTAGAAGGTAGGTCAAGTTAAATAAGTCACAAAGACAAAGGTTTGTTACACAACTCATCTGCCTGAGATGTGCAAGTATGTTAAAATTGGTTGCGTTATGGGTTTTGGTACGCGACACACCTTCTCCCCAAGATTTGTAAGTATACGAAGTTTGCTCTCGCTAGGTCAATTAGGGGCCGAGTTATAGAGCAGAAGGGAAATATGATGAAGGTCAAGGTCAAGGTAAAATAAAGGTTGCAGTGACCTGGTTTCGGTACACGACACACCTTCTCCCCAAGATGTGTAAGTATACCAAGTTTGGTCGCGCTAGGTCAATTAGGGGCCGAGTTATAGAGCTGAAGGGAAATATGATCAAGGTCAAGGTCAAGGTCAAATAAAAGCCGCAGTGACGTGGTTTTGGTACGCGACACACATTCTCCCCAAGATGTGTAAGTATACCAAGTTTGGTAGCGCTAGGTCAATTAGGGGCCGAGTTATAGAGCGGAAGGGAAATATGATCAAGGTCAAGGTCAAGGTCAAATAAAGGTCGCAGTGACCTGGTTTTGGTACGCGACATACCTTCTCCCCAAGATGTGTAAGTATACCAAGTTTGGTAGCGCTAGGTCAATTAGGGGCCGAGTTATAGAGCGGAAGGGAAATATGATCAAGGTCAAAGTAAAGGTCGCAGTGACGTGGTTTTGGTACGCGACACACATTCTCCCCAAGATGTGTAAGTATACCAAGTTTGGTAGCGCTAGGTCAATTAGGGGCCCGAGTTATAGAGCGGAAGGAAAATATGATCAAGGTCAAGGTAAAGGTCAAATAAAGGTCGTAGTGACCTGGTTTTGGTACGCTGCGCACCTTCTCCCCAAGATGTGTAAGTAGACTATGTTTGGTCATGCTAGGTCAATTAGGGGTCGAGTAATAGAGCGGAAGGGAAAGTGTCTGCGGCGGCAGCGGCTGGACAGAGATGAAACCATAGTATAATACAATAATGCCGAACCTTCCATACACGTATGTTATATCTTCTATATCAGCCTTTACTTATATGCATTAACATGGCAGCTTTCTGGCTGTGCTTGCCATGTTAATTCTAGCTGCATGCTGGATAGCCAGCTGCGATCTAGCTAAAAGTAAGAACACACGTTACACTAACAGAGTTGGCTTCAATTAGTGCCTACGTGTACATAGAAATCAACCTCTGTCCAGTTGCCAAAAATGTTCCTGGATAGCCTACAAACAAGGCTATGTTCCAAGAGCTGTTACTTTATTTGATTGACATTATTAACAGAGTGCATTGCATTAGAGCATCAACAACAGTGACTGTTTAGTGCAAGAAAACGAGATTTCATGGGAAAAAAAAGATATTAGTTACTTACCATCTGCGGAGCTCATGTACTCAGGGTTGATGCTGGTGATGAGTGAACCGTTCAGAAGCTCGTGTGCTCTGTACCTGAAACCAGAAACACATGTTTCCTAATAACCACTGGTGGCAGAGACAATGTGTGTAATAAATAACACTGCCTGAACGCCTTGATGAACAATACTTTATGAGTAATGCAAGCTGTGATAACTACGTGCAGAAAATCTCAATAAGAATCTCGTTCTAATATTATTAACAAAAATTCACACTTTTCCTACATAGACAATTCCAGCACATATCTTTTTTTTATATCAAACAGAACTGCTTACACATATACACTGGATTTAACACCTCGGCCTTGTTAATGGCCTGACAAAGAAGACCAAAACCATCCTAAAAATTTACGTATGTAATACTAAATAGGTATGAGACCTTTAGATCGGTGTGTTCATACCTTTTCTTAGCAAAAACCCATATAGCTGTTGTTATAACCAATAAGCCAGCAATGCCCACAGCACAGGCTATTGCAACAATGATTTCAACTGGTAGTCCATGGGCTTTCTGAACAATGAAGTATCTGAGAAAAGTCAAATTTGTGGGTTACCACTACTGAAATGCACGTATACACTTAGACTTCGTAAAATGATCTATAGGCAGAAATACACTGGATATATTGTGTAAACAGAGACCACATGCAACAAACACACATGGTACACCACCCAGCCATTCGTTGGAACAAAAATACCGGAAAAATAGAATAAAATATATTCAAGTAAAATACAAGAATAATATAGCAATTTCCAGGAATTAAGCAGGGAGTTGTACAGTAATACCTTGCATTACAATAACTGAAATAATGTAAATTTGCTCACATGGACTATGTAAATTATGAAAACTAAACTGGCAATATTAAACATAAATTCACTCTTATATAATTTTTATAATACGTTTTTCCCCAACGCCCAAAGATTTAGTGTGCTCATTTCCTGTAAGTAAATTATTGTAATACATATGCAACTAGCTGCTAAAAGTCACGCGGGCCAGTTTTTAAATGTCTCATCAGCTAATTAGATAGCTTCCCATGCTGAGACGAGAAGCATAGGCTTCACATTCAGTGTATGAAATGTGCATGCTCCTGCAATCAGTGTCCTGAATCCAGTGCAGTCCATGTACAGGACACTAATTCATAGTCTGAACATCCTTTCCTGTGTTACTTCATACAATCAATATGTTTGAAAATATTTACTTGCATTCATAATTTGGATTGTATTAGGGGAGATCATATAAGTATGTATTTTTTCCCAATTATATAATAGAAGTCAACTGTAAAATCCCGATTCACATTGCAGAACTTTGCATTACTAATTATTTTCCTAAAACATTAAATCCGTGTTACTGTATACACGTTCACCATACAACCATGACGGGTCACAGATGACGTGTCACACAACCATGAAGCCACCATTAACAATATGTCTATTGGGTGTAACACAAATCTAAAAAAATTACAAGGTAGGTAGGGGTTTTTGACTTTGTAAAACCAAACATATATTAACAACAATGGTCGTCTGCTATTTTAAATGCGAGTTCCATCAATTTCCCCTGAATTTCTGCACAAAAAGCACCAAAAAAAGTTAGGAATGTCAAAAAAGGTTCATATGGGAGATTTGTTTTCGCATGGTCACAGCAGTCATTTTTAATGGCGGCTTGAGGAGCCCACAGTATCTCACCTTTGTTCCGTCCAGTACGTTGTGTGGTCTTGGTATGGCAGTGTTCCTAGGGAGATGATACCTAGCTGAAAGGAATAGTTTCCTTCACCTCGGTAGAGAATGATCCCTCCATGTGCAAAAATCTGGCTTTTTGTGAAGCAACTCACTGCAGTTGTATTCTGAAACAAAAACACGTTACTAGCAGGATACATAATAGCTGTTAGTGACACATACATGCTAAATAATAAACATTGCTCTGTAGTCACTATTTTGAGAGAACGTGGGACCTTTCTCTGTAAAATATTAACCCAATGCATGTACCTTACACGATGCACGTGTACTCGGACCTGGTGATTCTCTCAGAAGATTTAAATTTTGTGGACCCAGCTACTTCTGACATCTGATAAGCCCCATTCCCTATTAGAAAATGCACAGCACATTTCGCATACCGACGAACTTGCTCCATCCATGAATTTCATCGAGTATCCCAAAATGACACCATTTGGCTGAAGAGGATCCGTCCACTTGATGATTACGGTGCTCTTCATTGAGGAGCTAGAAGAGTTCACCAACACCTCGATAGTCGAGTTGATCAAATCCGCATCGGCTGAAAATGTGCAACGATTATGAATGAACACAAACAAGAATGTGAATAGCAAGTACTTGATGCACAACAATGACCCACTGTTAACGATTCATTTTCCCATGACAACGGTTACCTATGTCTTTTTTATTTAGCTATCTAAGAATGCAATATATATATATATATATATATATATATATATATCATAGCATGTTTATATTACTATATACATGTTTACATATAAATATGTATATGGGGTAAACTTATAGCACATACCTTTCGGGAGTGTATTCCCGGTAGTCATGGCAATTGTTGAACAAAGCTTAGTGCCTGTATCTTTATCATACGCATGGCATGCCCTCACCTGTGATCATACAAAAATTCAAATTTATCAAAAACACACTAAAAATGTATGCAATAGCATAACCACACTAAATATGTATAGTTTATTAGGTGTCAAATTATTATTGCTTAAAGTAACCATTGCGAGAGTTTTCCAGTGTTTTCACCACTTTCATGACACCTACCGTTATTGCTTGAGTAACAGCAATTGTCTAGAGTAACAATAAAATGTCTTAGAACCTTCGTATTCACCGAAAACTGCCAGTTTCGAACTAATCGTTTTTGTAAACATTCGTTTTCTCTCATCTTGAACTAACAGGAAGTATGGATTAGCTTGTGCGCCACCACTTATCTGCCATAAACATGTACAGGCATGCACTTGTTTTCAATTCATCACCGACACAAATACAAGTTTACCAATTCTGCCATTAGGCATTATCGGCATACGATAAAATTTATTGCTGTTACGATGTGGTCAAATTCATTTTTCTATGCTATAACTGCATAAAATCTTAGTATTTTTATTTGTGTAATCAGTGATATTTCCGCTGTCAGGTGAGACTATATTCAGCTTTATTTCGTTTTTTCTGAGCAAAAATCTCGCAATAACCGTTTTAAAGTAGGCTTAACTGATAAGTTGATGTAAAACTGAAGTCCGAGTTGATGTAAACCGTCACACCTCACTTATACTATTACTGTCTTCATATCATCACATACAGACGAGGACGTCTTACCTCTATCGTATAAAACGTAAAGTGGTGCAAGTTCTCCAGTTCCACGGCCAGGTCTTTTGTAACTAAAGTTGGCACCTCCTCCACTTTGGTTTCGTTTCCAATGGGCACCCCATCATCATCGTCAGTGACAGCATATGTCTCGTTGATGGATACGCTGAGCTCTGTAGGCACAGCGCTGTCACGCCTGTCCATCGGAGAGATCTCGCGCCGCCGCCTGTTTGGTATGGCCGTTGGGAACTTCGTCTCCGGTGAGACTATTCTATCATATTCGCTTCCGATGTCCCTGCAAACAAAGGCAACGCCGTGCAATACCCACTCCACTTGCATTGTCTCTCCGTCCACACAGAATATAGCACATTACTAAAACATTTGGTGCCAGAATCCTCAAGCCATGTTTAACGTAGAAGTCTTATGCTTGCCGCACACTATCCGATTTTGCACTGTGCACAGCACTAACGCCCCGCACACTATCCGACCCGATCCCGATCGATCGGGCGGCCACCGCACACTGTCCGACTCAAAGTTGACGCAAACCATGGCACTCTCGTGGCGCTCCAAGCGGATTTAGCGTGTACTAAGCGTCGGGAGTGTTTCCCATGGTTCGAATGCCATTCCATTCGAATGCGGTTCCCATGGCGCAGCTCTGTGATTGGTCAATTTTCTTCAGCGCTCGTCGATCGGGTCGGATGGCCACGCACACTATCCGAGTCGCGTCGTAAGCCCTCGCACACTATCCGACCCGATCTGCTCCCGATTCATAATTCGAATCGGGCCAAAATGACCTCCCGAGCCAATCTTAAGCCTCCCGAGCCAAACTAGAACATCTCGATCCAATCGTAAGCCTTCAAATCGCGCTCGGGTCGGATAGTGTGCGGCTAGCATTATTCTACAGAGCTCATCATACTGACCAGCTCTAACAATGAAGAGGTTTTTTGTCTCAGCACAAAACGTAATCCCAGCACTTTTAACAACTGCAACATGCTAGCAGTGTTAAAAAAAATCCTTCCCGCGCCTATATGGCGCATAGGACGGTGCCTATCTCCGTTTCAGTAACCCTGAGGCCCCGCAGCTGCGTTCACAGTAAATGCTACAGTAGAGGGTTAGTCCACTGGTAGGCTAGCAGTGTTAGATTAAGTTTTATTTTGTGTTCTCTCATTGTTATTAACAATCATACACATGCAGAAAGGATGGCTAGTGTCACCTGGAAGCTCTACACAACTTCTATCAGATAAGACAAAAGGGCATTGGGTTGTGACTTGTCATTGCATGCTAGTTATGGAATACAAAAAATTGAGATCCACCAGGTTTAACAAGATATGGTACTCCATGGAAGACAGCTTGCTGATAGCAGTTCATTTTCAGGGAGGATATAAAATACCTTTTCTGGTACACCATATTGTGTAGAAAATTTTCAAACACAATCTGGTTGGTTTTCTCCTCTTCTGCTGGTGTTTTCTTCACGGGCTGATCACAGTCACAGACTGGACAATCACCATCTGTGCCTGTGGGCGTCGTCGGTTTCGGTATGGTGGGCACTTGAGGTGGGGTAGACGTCTCCCCATCTGAATCATGTCCTATATTTATACAATTAATACAACCACTATAATGTAATCTTCCTCATAATTTAATCATCACGTAATTTGTACTAATAGTGAACTGAACTGGTATAATTGTGCACCTGGGCATTGGATAGTTGCCAAACGCTATTGACTACGGCTACCACCTTGCAACAACTAACCATGCAAGCTATACAAGAACAGAATGAAAAGAAGAAATGTGCAGTCATCTACTTGTACGTGCCACATACAGTTAATACAAGAAATCTGAAAGTCCCGACTGCTGTTTTAAACTTGTGGTAACTGATATAGATAAACGTTGTCTAACCAGAAACATGTTTAGTGCAGGCGAACCCAGACGGTCATGTTAATTACTGAGTAGATGCAGGCTGACAAAGGTGGAGCCACTCACAATGTGTTGAGGGATAAAGAGACACATCAACTAGTCTACGAATGACGGTTACAGCAGCACTATAAGAACAAGTAAAGTTAACATACAACACACAATTTTTGCACTGCACTTTGTCTGCATGCAACATATTATACTAAGCCATACTATTTGTATTACTGCACTAAGTCACATTATTTGTGTTGCAAAATGCAAATAATTAACCATCTAAGTACCACTCTAACTACTGGCACTTCATTCAAGTAATATCTCATTCCATGATTAGGAAATCACAAAAACTGTCTTACCTTTTTTGTGACGAATGTCACTGCAGACATTCCAATCTTTATAATTTTCTGGATCATCAGGAATCTGCTGGAACCTGACCTCATAGTGGGTGATTATGCCGTTTGGGTGGAGAGGAGCCTCCCAGTTTATTCTCAGCGAGTTGACGTCTGCCTTCACGGTCACACTTCTCGGTGGTGTTGGCTCTATACCGCGTGACGCAAACATACATGATTGTACAATTACATATACTACATATATACATATTACAATTACATATACTACATATACATATTACAATTACATATACTACATATACATATTACAATTACATATACTACATATACATATTACAATTACATATTACAATTACATATACTACATATACATATTACAGAGACGATTTTTGGGTAATAAGACAAGAATAATACAACTCTGCAATATTTTTTAGTTAATTTGTGTTTGATTTAGACTACAGTGCAACTGCATTTCTTGGTGGCAATGAGCTATAGGTAATGCATGTGGTTTTTACAGTTCCCAAATGCCTGCTTGCCATACATTAATAATGCAACATCTGTCACAAGCAGCAATTTGGCTTTTTTATCATTTTTTTATGGCTATTAACTGAGTTTCCAATCATTTCTGTTGATATTT
Source organism: Priapulus caudatus (assembly GCF_000485595.1). Lineage (NCBI taxonomy): Eukaryota > Metazoa > Priapulida > Priapulimorpha > Priapulimorphida > Priapulidae > Priapulus > Priapulus caudatus. The sequence continues at coordinate 115,685 of NW_014577281.1, read as the reverse complement.
CACAATAAAATTGGTATGTAGCACTTATGATTCTACTATGATGATAACGGCAAGAAGGGATTAATTACACAGCACGTACTGCGAATGATCTACCAACTTGAATCCTTCTGCAACTGAATCAATCAATAAATCGAAAATAATCGAATGATCGAAATAATCAGCCTCGATAAACAGCATACCTGACGATTTGGTTGTAAAGTAAAAGATGTTACTCTGGGCCCCCTGAGATTCACGGGCTATCGTGTACGTCTTCACGTAGACGGCGTACTGCGTGTATGGTTTCAGATCGCCTAGCAGCTCAGTAATTTCAAGGTTGGACGTATCGTCAAAGCCTCTAGTCGAGTTACTATAGTTGTCTTCCTCAGGTGCAGCGACGTCTACCATTCTCCAACTGAGAAAAAAAAGCATTACGATTTTATCTTTGAAATTATCAACAACCAGTGCGCAAACAGGTTTCAAATCTAGCGGCATGATATCAACTCACTACACAGCTCAACTCAAATATTCTACAGCACTAAAACTCACTCATTACTACCGCAGGCATCTCTCCCGTCGAAGATTGTCAGGTTTTGGTGCAGGCTAGAAAGAAAACAAACATCATTAACAAATTTTTGCTTAATTGTAGAATGTTGTATTCAGAATTTCTACCTTTAGTAGATGCAACAATAACATCAAAGTCACTGACTACATTAGCATATTAACGTACAGAAACAATTAGTAAATGTGTTTCTAATAATTAATCATTACTCTCAATTTCATACATAGAAGAGAAAAAAACATAGTAATCACTAGCAAACCAAAACAAGAACTCGCTTCAACACAGTAATCAACGTTCTTCTTCGATTTTTCACTCATTATGAACACACTGGAGGATGCGATTTACTTACGCTTCTCGACAGTAGATGACAAAGCCCAACAATGACCGTGGGTCATCTGTCCTGTAGTTATCCCACTTCACTATCGCCAGCTCACCGTCAATTGGACGCACCTCTATTCTCAGCATTTGTATGTCACCTACCACCACAAAGAACCAGGCAGTACAATTAGCAGCCTGTTAGACTAGGTTTCACAACAACATCTCAGTGAATGGCCTAACGCCATGCGGCATAACATAGCGTGGTTCAGTCGTTATACAGGTACAAGGTAGGAAAATAATTTTGATTGTAGAACCTATTGGTTAGTGCAAACATTGAAACTCACATGCAACTTTGTCACCATTAGATGTCAATGAGATATCTGTGTCATCCATTCCTTTGCGCTGGTCTTCTGGCATGATAACGGCATTCGCCCATTGTGTGATGTTATTGGGGCATAGCTTAGGGTTGTAGTGAAAGAACATCTTTCCTTTGAGGATCGTGAGATTGACGTGCAAGTTCACATCCCAAATATCTTCCAGGTTTTGATTATCGAGCACGACAAATGCATGCCTGCAAAAGAAAATGACATACGAGCATAAATCATGAAGAAGAATTAGACAAGACAAGGCACAAACCCCATAGTATATCTCACATTTAATAAATATAGGACCTTTTCCTCTCTGGCTATCCTAGTCACTGGACAACAGTGACAAATGCTAAAACAGAAAACAATGGCTGACAAGGTCAAAGTGTTGATAGAGATTCTATGGTTCATGCTGATAGAATTTGCTAATTGTATCGACTGAATACAATAAAATTATTAATGCAGCATGCGCTTACACACAACACACGCACACATGCACGCACACGCACACGTAAATAGTTGCACAGTAGTAATTCGGTGCACGTACTTGTTGTTCAGTAATCGTTCACCACCAATTTCACGCAGATTCCTTAAGAAGCTGAGTGAGACCAGTGGAAATGATCTGGCGATTTTCACATAGTGTTTGACAGTATGGATAGAGTACAGATTTGCCTCCAGCTCCTTCACAATGTTCTCTGCAAAATAAAACATTATAACACATGTAATTGACTAGATGTGTCAATGACAAGAAGTGCCTCTGTTGATATACTCAGAGTATTGTAAAAATCAAAGTAATGCTATAGTTATCCTAGGGTGGAAACTCACTCAATTACTGGCACATTACAGAAGGAACTATCTAGTACACTTTCTAACTACATGACAAAGCATGACAATATTAAAAACTATAAAAGGCAGTTGTCGCCAACTCCATGTATCCCCCGTGTTCTCCCCAAGATGTGTAAGTATACGAAGTTTGGTCGTGCTAGGTCAATTAGGGGCCGAGTTATAGAGCGGAAGAGAAATATGATAAAGGTCAAGGTCAAGGTCAATGTCAAATAAAGGTTGCAGTGACCTGGTTTCGGTACGCAACACACCTTCTCCCCAAGATGTGTAAGTATACCAAGTTTGGTCGCGCTAGGTCAATTAGGGGTCGAGTTATAGAGTGGAAGGGAAATATGATCAAGGTCAAGGTCAAATAAAAGCCGCAGTGACCTGATTTTGGTACGCTGCCCACCTTCTCCCCATGATGTGTAAGTATACCAAGTTTGGTAGCGCTAGGTCAATTAGGGGTCGAGTCATGAGGGGGCGGAAGGAAAATTGTCTGCGGCGGTGGCGGCGGCTGGGGAGACATGAAACAATAGTATCCAGGGTTCTCCAAGCTTTTTCATTATAGTGTGGCGGTGGTACCGGTAAGCATGAGCTGAGGTGCTCGCACGAGCTGAGGTGCTCGC
>NW_014577281.1:91617-113003 GCF_000485595.1 Priapulus caudatus | reverse complement strand
AAAAGCTGGGTCAGTTAGGGACCGAGTTATAGAGCGGAAGGAAACTATGATCAAGGTCAAGGTAAAAGTCAAATAAAGGTCGTAGTGACCTGGTTTTGGTAGCGTTAGGTCAATTAGGGGCTGAGCTATAGAGCGGAAGGAAAATATGATCAATGTCAAGGTAAAGGTCGAATAAAGGTCGCAGTGACCTGGTTTTGGTACGCTGCACACTTTCTCCCCAAGATGTGTAAGTATACCAAGTTTAGTAGCGCTAGGTCAATTAGGGGCCGAGTTATAGAGTGAAAGGGAAATATGATCAAAGTCAAGGTAAAGGTCAAATAAAGGTCGCAGTGACCTGGTTTTGGTACGCTGCCCACCTTCTCCCCAAGATGTGTAAGTAGACCAAGTTTGGTCATGCTAGGTCAATTAGGAGCCGAGTTACAGAGCGGAAGAAAAATATGATCAAGGTCAAGGTAAAGGTCAAATAAAGGTCGCAGTGACCTGGTTTTGGTACGCTGCCCACCTTCTCCCCAAGATGTGGAAGTAGACCAAGTTTGATCACGCTAGGTCAATTAGGGGTCGAGTTATAGAGCGGAAGGGAAAATCTCTGCGGCGGCGGCACAGACAAGAAACCATAGTATCCCCGCCGACTTTGTCGCGGGGATACAATGAAATAATAATTTATATGTGATTAGACTTAGGTTAATTAAGTAATTTTATATTTACTTAAGAGTAAATTTACTTAAGAGTAAATTTATATTCAATTAAGTTCTATTGAATTAAATATTTGGAAAGTTAAGGGTTCCTTCGCAATTGGCTACCAACAGTACACAATGTTAACGTAACTTGAATATCATTAACGATGAATCATGACAGAAAGCTTGTCTCCTCCCATTCAGATTAACACAAATCAAATTACACTAAATCCATATGTTCAAATCCATGTAAAAGATAAATATAAAGATAAAATCACCTTGTATGATGCTAACACTTTGTAAAAATTAAAAAACCAATTCATACTTACTTCCAGAGCGGACCTGTATTTCCAACGTGCCATCTATGACCGTGCATCCCTTGTATTTCTGTGCTGCCGTTACACTGTCTATATATGCCCCTGGACAGACTGGAAGAGACAACAACATAGGTTAGGTAACAATCTAACATGTTGGTTAATTAGTTGTTAATTGGTTAAATGTTGTTTTCTTGCAAAATTTAATATTAAAAGATGTCTGAAATCTAACTCAAACAAATTCCCCCACTGAATAATTCTGCTGTACATATATGCGTATGCGTTGTGAGTATGTGTGTGTGTGTGTGCGTGTGTGTGCATGTGGCATGTCTGTGTGTACGTTTGTGTGTGAACGTTTGTGTGTGTGCGCATTTGTGCGTATATGCGTTTGTGTGTGTGTGTGCGTGTGTGTGTGTGTGTGTGTGTGTGTGTGTGTGTGTGTGTTGGTAAGTGTTGGTGTGTGTTGGTAAGTGTTGGTGTGTGTTGGTGTGTGTTGGTGTGTGTTAGTGCATGTGTGTGTGTGCGCACACGTTGTTTTATGAACAGTTCTCCTGAGATCTCAATGTTCATACAAGCACAAGTAGAAAATCACCAGCTACTATGGTTAGGGAAGGAATCCATAGAAACGAAAGCATCTGGAAATTAGTTTCTACCATCTGGTAGAACATAAACAAGGAAGCTGAATCTCAAAATTGCTCAAGAATGCATAACATTCTGCTTCGTAAACAAATGCTCCACAGCAACACTCCCTAATCGCTACGACTTCTACTACTGTTGTTACTCTTATAGTACACTGCATTACGAGATTCCGAAACTGCTTTCATCTCTATATTATAATAGCTAGGTTGACATAGTAGAAGTCATTACCGCAAGCATGACAACCCCACAATGCTGTAGTATGGTACGTATTTGTGGATATGGCCATAACATGCACTGAATATCAAGCACGCTCCTTAACGCTACAAGCAAGGCAGCTATAAAACAAACAATAGATGAAGATATAGTCCTCCTAATGACTACGTTGTTCAGTTCTGCCGATCCGCAGGACCGTTATGCTCTAACAGTAACTCTGTTACTGCAGTACTGAGCTGATACTGTCAAGAATCCCGCATATGAGCTGCTTTTAAACACGTGACTCTCCAACACAAACATTTTTGCTAGCAACAGCAGGTTTTCACCACGTCAGACAAAATGATACCGATGAATAGGATGGCACTGAACATTGTCTAGTGACTCACAGCAGTTAGCTAGGTCAGCGACAAGTAGGTATCTTAGACAGGGTTACAGCCAACTGAGAAAATCACTTACTGCGTGGGCAGGCCTCGCCACAGTGTTTGCAATAGTTGGGGTTGCTTTCGTTCTTTGTCCAGCCAGTGGGGCAGTCCCTGCGGCACACCTGATTATGAAGTATCCAGGAATGGCCAGGCCCCGACCGACCCTCACCAGACACGCAATCGTCCTCACTTATGCAACGAATGCCATTTAGCTGCAAAAGCAAATCAACAATGTTTCTAATCGAAGTAGTGTTCTATGCAAGCTTTTAGTAATATTCAAAATATTTTGATCAAATAGAATCAACAGAAACTCCATTTCCAACATTGACATCCGAGAAAGTGTGCCACATGCAATTGCGAAATTATGATAACACAGCAACTCCAGACTGACTCAACTTCTCTGCATACATATAGACCTGTGCATCGTTATGGAATGCAGCATGGCACGTAAATAAGCTGAATTCACATCATTGTGCCAATATCTATTACTTAAAGTAAATTAAATTCAGAGATTATTGTTTTCTAAACGCAACTTTACTACGAGGGTTTTTTTTTTAAACAAAGGTCATATTTCTTTGTTGCACAAAGTAGTTAGAAACTGTTACCACAGATGGATGCACAAATCAGAACCCCAGTGACAATGTTGCTGAATTTGGAACAAAGAGACAATTACATTTTGCAAACTATATCCATCCACAAGGCTTGTTTGCACTAAACGTGCCATTTTAGGGACTTTTTATGCAGCAATGAAGAAATTTTAGTGTGCAAATATGAAAATTCATGACAGCTTTTCATCGGTGAATGCCGTTTTAAACATAATTAACATTATACTAACATTTACTATATACCGATTTTGTTATTTTCAGTGTAATAATTTTGAACTAGCTCAGATTAAACTTAGATGATAATTATAGTGGGTAAACCTCCCAGTGATCAGCTTACATGATGACACATCCAGTTACTCCGAGAAACCCGCCAGGTGACTACAGTTCAAGTATTATTCTTATTCGCGGGAAGAAGGGCAAGTGCCTAGTACAGACCTCTTGTGTATGTGGGGGGGGGGGGGGCCAAGGCCGGGTAATCGTCAACATGGCCATTTTTCTTTGTGGCCATAATAATATGAGAATGTCTACCGGACAAGCTGATCGTAGTCAATTGTTGACCGTAGCAAAAGTAGGTTCCCTCAGGACGATCAGATTCCTGTTTATTTCAATGACTAACTATATTAGAAGGTAATAAAGTATTATGCTGTCTGTTTAGTGACAGGCTGGGTGGGTACCAAACGTTACGAAGGAAAGGTGGCTTCATTAACAGAGAGCAGATATCTACTCTGCTATCTGATGAGGAGGTAACTGCAACATAAATCTTTTGTGCCAACACTAATTATTGTATTTGTAAACAATAAGAACACTATGCGACATTCGGACAGAACGTCAGAAGTTCTAAAATATAAATGTGAGAATACATACAAAACCTACAAAACTAGTGTAAAACTACAAAGAAAATGATTAAATACATTTAGCTGACGATGCATGAGCCCACATACCTACAATAATATATATATGTAAAACATACATATATACAAGAATAATATATATAACTATATTATTCTAACATGCTCCTTACGCAATTTTCTTTTAGATAACACTACGACTTAAAAATTAATACAGCAATGTGTTTGGCAGTCAATATCAAGTCAACATGCTTACAATTCTAGAGAATTCCCCATTTTCTTTTAGAACAAGTGCCGCAGAGCGACAGCGCTCAACTGACGTGTACTGTAGCCAGGTATTCTTCTGATAAACTCACTGACAACCGAATGAAGTGCGCCCTCCTGCCACCGTGTTCGCGCTCAGAGCATATATCTAGGATACTACTAATACAGATCTAAAATCTATGATAGTCTTTGCTATACCTACTCGTAGTACAGTAATAAATATACAGCTGTGTAACTTTAATGACTTCGCTATATTAACGTTATCATGGATATGCGTCGAGCGCGAGCGTAGTGGTGGGGGAGGGTGGGGGGAGGGGTGGGTGGAAGTTGAGTTTTGTAGGTTGAGCTGTTGAGATTTGTGCCGCAATTCCGAATTTCCTCCTATACCGTAAGTTAAGGGGGAAATATTCCCCCTCCATTGACACAGCTTGACCTTTGACCCTTGCCCCCCAAATTCGACATCCCGAGTCCTTTTCGCGATCCCCCCCGACATCTCGAATATCAAGACCGTACGAGCGGTAAACATTTGTGCCCAACTGTTGACAGACGGACGCACGCACGCACGCACGCACGCACGCACGCACGCACGGACGCACGCACGCATGCTTGGACAATCATGCGATTCTACAAGCTGCATCTGACTTCGTCAGCTGAGCTAAAAACCATAGAATAGAAAGTCATTATTTTGTGTTTGTGAAATGCGTAACGACTGCAATCATAATATATTATTTACCAGGAATGTGTGATGTCTTGGTAAACATGCTCAACTGCAAACTGACTAGGTAGCAAGTATTGAACTCACACATGTAACATTCATGCAGATGATGTGCAATACAACTTACCAAGTAGGTTTCTGGTGCGCACTTCTCCGTGCAGTGGCCTTCTTGGTCTAGAACATGTTTGCAGGCCACACAGTCATTGTTTCGTTCACCGTAGCATCCACCCAAACACTGTTCATGGCAGCAGATCCCAGGCACGTCGCTGGTGTTGCACATCCTCGAATTGCATTTAGGGCACTGCGAATTGAAATCTGAAAACAGGGATTAGACAGGACATGTGTATTTCGTAGAGATTGTGTAGACTGATTCCAGAGGCGCTGCAGAACCAACTTGCTGAGGACAGCCATGATGGGGTAATTAACCTAGGTATTGCATTATAGACAAGTGGTTGCAAGCTTATACAAGTTACATGTCACAGTAAGGAAAACAATATAGGAATGTTAGTGAGTATCCTTCCTTGCAGCACGCACAGGAAGAATTGGACACAGTAACGGCTAAACACCAATTCTAAAGACCAAAGCCTCTCCAGACAGACATTTTAAGATTCTCGGTAATAACAAATCAACTTACTGATCTGGCAATCACGTGCAGTCCAACATGTATTGTCGTGGCAACCGAGTGAACTGGGACACTCGTTGCAAAGGTCTGGGTCTTTGTTCTCTAGGATGAAGTTGGCTTGCTCCAATTCAGTATCCGGATTCGAATTATTCAAGATCGTCTTCCAGTTAATGGTGTGAACAAAGCACAGGGCCGGATTCTTCTCGATTCTCACACCTCCACGACTGATCGTAGCCAGGTTGGCAAGCCCAATCTCCCTCAAGTCAAACATCTCATACAGGACGAACGCGTAGTTAAATACGAGATCCCGTCCACGTATTACCGCTAGGTTGGGAAAGAGAGTCCGCAAGGACTGTAACCCTGAGACGCGATACATGAAGAGGTATCCGTTGATTTCACGCAGTTTTGGGAATGAATAGTTCTGGTACATCTCCCAGCTGCCTCGGTCAATAAGTAGAACCCGCAGGTATCCATCTATGATGGTGCAGTTCTCTAGAGCCATGAGATTGGAGACGTTGTTTCTGATGTCGATGTTCTGGCAAACTGCAAAATTTAAATACATTTTTCTAGGAAATTCAATAGCATTTAACAATAACTATGCTACACTATTCATCACTCATACCTATGACGGTTTTATCACTGTTTAAAGGGTATGGATGATATGGTATCTTAAGAGCATATATGTAAGTAAATACCACAAAAATAAATGCAATGAACTTTTGGCAAGTTAAAAGGGCACACATTACCTCCATCTCGTATATCCCGTGGAGATCGTTTTATTCTCACAGCAGGGGGCGGCTCAGGCGGAACAAAGTTCGGCCCAAAGCTAAATGCTGACGTCAGCCCAAGTAGAGTAAGTACTAGCAAGGGTGACACAACACAAGACTGCCCTTTGATGATCATGTTGCTCTTTCCCACGTGCAAACTGTCATGCACCCAACGATCATACGCACTCAAACTGCAATGAGAGCAAGTAATTATCATTAGAGCTTTTCCCATACTTAGTAAGACTTTATAAATAAATGCAATAGTATTCATTCCCATTGTCTATAAATAATACATAGAGAAGAACTTTAGATCAAGGATATCCCCAGGTCTCAGAAAAATTCAGACTGCAGCAAAAATAGGAAAGTTTACAGTCTGAAGTTCAAACTAAAAGATAACAATAGCTTACGACACGAATCAAAGTAACTGCCAGAATGACATATATAAATATCAAGAGTACAAAATAGAGATTACATGATCTCTATTATGTACTCTTGATCAATATGTTACTTCCAATACCTTACCAAAAAATATTACTTTGAAAGCAGTATTGCAATCGGTTTTGGGGGGGTTTGTAGAAACGTATACTAGTATTTTCAGTCACACAAGTCACACTAAGTCACAGTCGCACTGACTCCCGTCGACATCAAGTCAGTCTAGGACACTAAAACAAGAAGTATTCGAATCCCTAGTCCATACTCATGTTAATCTTGACCCAAATAAATGTCTGGTATTTTACCACCAGTATCTGTGAATGAAGCCAATCTTTGCTTCAATCTTCACAATGCTTCAATCTTTGCTTCAATCTTGACAATGCAATGGACAATTTAACTCCAGCAAATTTGGTTTATTTCTACATGGAGCCAAGTTTAATCCCATGGTAGTTTTACAGGAATAACTTATGCCTCACATGTCATTGCTGAAAATACTGAAAATACACCAAAGCTAATAATCAACAATATATATATATATATATATATATATATATATAGCATTGATATTTAGTAGTAAACAGGAAAAATCTATATTTGCACAATAAATTTATGACACATGTTGAGAAGTTGGTAGTGCAACAATAGCAATGTTTGTGTTTGACTGACCAACACTGTACTTGAACATACATGTGTAATGTTTATCGATCTGCTCACTTTACTATTTACATTATTTTAATTCTACTTTTAAGGCTTTCTCTGTTCCTTAACCAAAAAACATGCCATTACTTTGAAGCGTTTATTATTGATACACACTATGGTAATGGAAAAGTAAAATGAAACAATACCAGGGTGCGAAATTAACGAGAGTCCGGAGTCAAATACTCCCCGATTTACTGTCGGACTCCCTGATTTGACATATGCAGGAGTCTGTGTGACTCCCTGGAAATTCTGCCATACTATTACTAACTAGTTCGTTCCAGAGTGCTCATGGCCTCGTGGAATCACCGTATTTTTTCAGCTAATGTCCAAAGAAAATTTGGCAGACTTGCAACTGCATGAATCTTAAAAATAAGCACATGCGTTATTGTTAATAATTAATATCTCTAATTTTGAACCTCAGACTGCGGACTCCCTCATTTTGCTGCGGACTACCTCTTTTTGAGGGTAGGGAGTCCAGTCCGTTGGACTCCCACGACCGGACTCCCGTGGTCAACAGTTAAATTCTACCCCTGCAATACCATTAAAACACACACTAAATCCACATACAAATATTGTCAAAACACGCAGGAAATTACAAATAAATGAAACTAGAGGATGACATTTACTTTCCCATAAGAACATGAAATTAGATACATGAAAACACATGGAATTCAATATTACCATTAGCTACACAATATACTTTATTTTTAACATATATAGCCAAGAATCTGGTATTTAAGCTACCACTAACAGCAGCAGTTACTGGACCAACTTAACCACACCGTAATCCTGTTTAATATACATTATAGCACCTTGGCTGCATAACATCCATAATCTAGTTTTTATTATTACTTTCACAGGGCATGAAATTAGCCAAAATGTGACCAGGCCCAACCAAAAATTTTAAACAAGCCCTTAAAATTTTGTTCAATTTATTCCCAAGAGGACCGATTGTATGGGTGGTTGAACCGGCTGTTTAGGGGGGTTGAACCGGCGGCCGCCAGCAAAATAGCGCTAATTTCGTGCGCTGCTTTTAGTTGAATTAGGTATTTTATATGTCATGTAAACTTTCACTGCTTGCTAGAACAGCTGATATCTAGTCACAATAACCAACAATGTTTGATATCAAGATTTATACATTTCTTTTCAATATAATAGGATCATTGTGCCTGGGAAATAAATGGCAATTTTCTCAAAGCTGCTATAAGCTAATTTCTCTTATCAATTAAATCACATTTTAAATCACATCATAGCCTAATAACCTTTTCATCGTTGACCTTTACGACTAATTTTTCTGGGCTTTAAATGTGAAGAGAATCTGTATCAGTTTGTAACAAAAAATACCGAAAACAATGCCAGGTCTCAACTTTTTCTGTGACACAGTTCAATTACATCAGCACTGAGAAACAGAACTAACTAGCTACATGGATTAGCCCTTGCTGAGCAGAACAACAACAAATATGCAAGATTGACTGGAACTAAAGTGGCAATCATTGGTTACGAGGAAAGCAATTCCCTCAATGGCGACTTTTTGTTAGCAACCATTACTATCATAAACTTATACATTAGAAAAATAACTGCTTGTATAATGCCCAACAAAATTACCATCAACCGTCGTGACTGTTCATTAAATCTAGGTCAAGCTAGTTCCGATCTAAAATGTCTGCGATGTTTCAGATCAGGAATTCAGGGATACGTTGGTTTATAAAATAATTCAGTCTCTTGGAAGAGAAGTAGCAACATTTATGCAGAGTGAGTAAACAAACTTCCGGGGTCTCTATGTATTAGATAAGACAAACGAACCTCCAAATCCGGGTATTACACACCCAAGAGCATGACTAACTATTTGCATGTACGCCTGTCTCAACCAGCCAATAAAAATGAGTGTATTAACCTATATTAGCAGAGATAAGCATATCTAGATTTCACAAGCATTCTACATTCTGGGTGTATACAGATCACGCCTAACCACGCTGACATGCATGGAATCAATGCATGTCACATAAGGAACGTGAGAAGCACGTGATCATTACTTCTAGCATCAAACCACCCTATATAATATTACCAATGAGAAAACAGTGGTTTGGATTTTTATACGGTGTTCCACCTGTATTATTCACAGCGTTTTTACTTATCTCTTAAATCTGAACCCAATGTTCTTATGTGCCAAACCCTCCACATTGTGTTATGCCGTGGGTCAGATTGGAGGGTGACATTTTGATGTGCATGAGCACTGCGGTAGACGATGAGTAAACATGCCCGACTTCTACTGACTCTGAACCTATAGGGATACTACAAGTCCTCTCTGGAACTACCTAGGATAGAGGGAGAACATGACAGGATCATTAATATCACTGTACCAGTGTCACACTAATTCAAATGTCATTGTGAGTCACATCATTGCCCACATGTACAGCCGCTGCCACAGGATATTGCAAGCGCGGTGATATAAGATTACCACTTACTGTGCTGGCTGGTTACATAAGCTATTAAGCTAGGTAACCAGTAACACAGCTTGCAAATAAGATGACCACATTCACAACAAGCTATATAAGTTAACCATACTTTTTAATGGTGACCAGGCACATCGTCAGGCGGAGGCGCGCTTCAACATCATTTCTGGATTTTTTTTTAAATTGTGAAATTAAACAGTTGCAATGTACTTTTTACCGTGTTTCAAATGTTAAAATTCCATTTTAAATCCCGCCAGCGTACACCATTTTCCATGTAGCATTTCAAAAATGTTCCCCCTAACCCCCAGCAGGGAGACGGGGAACCCCCTCACACACTATCCCCCTTTACGGTGCTTCGCTCCTGCGTGACTGGGCTTCAACATTAGTCAATCCCTGGCGACGGCCCTGGTAACTGATAATTACTGCCCATTTTGTACCCAGTAGACATCCCTTTTTTATAGAAATTGATTTTTCGATGCTACATTCTACTAAATATCAAAGCTGCGTTGGCAAATCCACTCAATGACACAAAATAATTTACACTCGTTTCACCACAGTGCGATGCTCTATATGATGGATTTCACCTTGAATTTCTAAGGGACTTCTTTAGTTTACTTCAGTAATTCAGAAATTCACTCCATAGGGGAAATAACTATTGCTACCAAGTTCTATATTATAAGTCTAAGAGAGGCGAGGCCAATTTTCTGACGTGGTAATCTTCACCGTGGTGAGCATCAAGCCCACGCCACCGATCTCAGTGTATAGCCCGTGTGTCGGACACCAACATCTAGGCTTATCCATATTTGTTAAATCCACCCATATTTGTAGATATAATGACGATAAATAGGCCTTAATACGGGCGATAATTTTAGCAGCGGGGTGATGTCACAAAAGTAGAACAGCCGAATTCCTGCAAATGTAGCAATCTAGCAGACAAAAGCCAAAACTTTGTTTTAAAAGACCAGGTTAAACTATGCCAAATGTATACATTTTTTTATTATGCACTCAGTTGTCAGCAGAGTCTCAAAAGCAGCATAACACACACTTTTAGTAGTTCATCTTCATTCATTTGTATTTCTTAAATTGTAATTTGTCTGTGTATACATTCGGATATAATGTATAACATGATATAAAGAATTAAGTTTGTTAAAATCAGGTGCTATTCATCTTTTTGATGTCATCTATGGTGGCTTCACTGGTGCAGAACTCTGCCAAATTGACCAACTAATATGGTTAAAATGAGGTGATATCCATACGTTTTGAGAAATATTTACTTTTTAAAATCTGCTCATTATTTTACGATGACAGTGACCCTGAACTGATACCGTGCTATATTGACGGGTTTAGTTTATTGAACTATGTATTTAGGTTAGTTTAGTTTTCATGTATTATTTTGATGTAAAGCAAATCCCAATGATAAGAGAGACACGTGACAGATGCCACCAATTGTGTATTTAAAAGGTGAGACAAGGCTTGCAATGCCAGAGAGGCATATTCATAATAACTTGGCGCAATTTCATAACAATGTTGTATATATCCAGAAGCTTCGACTACACATCATTTGAACTGTTTTTGTCAGAATATTTATTATTGTTTGTTTCTCTGTTACGAATCTATCCTTAGAATTATGTAAAAAAGTTATAAAAAGGTCAACCGAGCCACCCGCTACCTTAGAGTGTTGGCTGAGTATCAGCCTCACGTGTATACCATGCTGGTGGGAGGGTAATTACGGTCTTCTATCCATCCCGGAATCTTTACCCGTATATTGAGTATGTGTGGCTGGATAGTGTTTAGATTGTGAATCCCCTAAGCTTCTCTTTCCTTTCTGATGAGGAACGTATGGGTGAAGGAGGGGGGGGTGAAAATATTTTAGAATTAAGTAAGCGTATGTGGCTGAATTTGCTCTTAAAAGTTTATCCTAAGCATTTTTCTCCGAGCAACGCCAGGTACCAGGCTAGTATTTAAAATGAAAGTGTCAATGACACTGTAGCTCACCACAAAAAAGGACACAAATGAGTGAGTGAGAAGAAGTCAGTTTTAATTAAGGAACCATCGACGTACATTATAGAAACGAAGAGTATATATGAGAGAACTCCCATTATATACTCTTGATAATTATTATATGTGTAATTTCTTATGTGAAAATAATAAATAATATTATATATAAATTATAAATAATTTATAAACCAAAATGAATCACAATTTGTGACGGTAGATGGCGCTACACCCGCTTTGATGTTTCTTAGCATAAATCATTATATATATCATAATAATAATAATATAATAATGATAGTATAAATCATAATATGTTCATAGCAGGAATTTTGCATTAAAGATATTGTCAATGAAATCTTTTAAAACGAACCAGACGAGTGTGACACCACAGACTGTTTGTTATCTGCGTGTCTATATAATATGCTATATAATTGCCAAACCCTACCTAATTTGCATAATTTTTTTTAAATATCAAAACCCCTAGCCCTTATTCATTCACATACCAAAAATGAGCAAAATCTGTTGAACCTGAAATGATTAATGGCAATTCCCATTTTTGCCAAAAAATTGCCGTGGCTCGAAAGTACGTCGACTGGCGTGCTCCAAAATAGGACGTTTAATATGGGAGCATAGCAGTAACAACAATACCCAATTTCAAACATGTGGGTCAAACGGTTCCTGAGTTATCGTTGACCGTAGCCAAATGTTGACGGACGGACGGACGTACGACGACCCATGGCAATAGCTCAGCTTGCCGATGTCAAGGTGAGCTAAAAATGGGATTAACATTTACTTCTACTGATCCAGTATGGATATAGTCTAAGAAATATTTCCCATACTATTAACAGAAGTGGCCAACTAATACATTATACCAGTAGGTGCAATGAGATATGAGACAGATACCTTTTGTATTTGATGCTATAATAGCAGCTTGGGGTGTCCTCTAAAGAACTTCACTTTGTGTAATCATAACAAGCTAAATTATGAAAATAAAAATCGTTTACTCTAGGTTCTAGGGTTATTTTCAGTTAATTTAGGTTAAAATTACGCTACATAAAAAGTTTCATGGTTCAATCACCATTAGAAATGTTATTAAAAATGTTTTAAAACTGACGACTGCAGTTTGATTACAATGACGGTGGCGCCACTAAAAGCGGACGATCTGATGAGTTGCGCAAAACTACTTTTCAGCCAAGGGCTACAGACCGAGGGTGTTTCTTATTTATTAATTTAAAAGCAAAAGAATTGTAATATCTTATAAACAACATATAGTTTCAGTTATAATAGGGATAAATTTGCCCTAAAATGAATATCGTTCAGTTAAATAGCATTTAGGTATAAATATAATTGCACTTTTGTGATTAGCCCTCTGTCTGTAACGTGCAAAATAAATTGTCAAATACTCAACTTTTTCAGGGTGGTAGCACGGGCGCGGGTGTCATTGCGCCGTTCAAATTTCGTAGCGTTGATGTGTAATTAATTATAACAATTAAGTTAGGTATCTGGTAACAAATACGTGTGGGTATAGACAATTTGTTATACAGTAAACAGTTGTATGCAGTAAAACCCTCTAGAGTCTACTATCCCTTTAATAATTTTCAACATATTACATTTAACATAACATATAGTTTACTATCAATTTAACTCATCCCCACAATGGAACAAAATCAAAACATTATTATATATATTAATTATCGCACTATAAATTATAAATTACATATTATTTATCAACATTGTTATTTTACATTATTAAAGATAAAGTAAGTCTGTGTATTCTATGTTTTAAAACATATTACAATAGCAAGTTACACTTTCTATAAGATTATATGTATTTCCTATACAAACATAAAGGGTGTGACACACCGCAGCATGCAATTATTATAATGCTGGCTGCTGCTAACAAGACACTTGTTAGCATTGGTTGCTGTTTTAACTTTAACAAAAAATGTTAGTGCACCCAATTCACACTGATTAGACAAAGCTACCGGCCTTTGGTTTCAGTATTGAACAATGCTTAATTTTAATGAACAGCATCAATCAATGGCAAAATTTTAATCGTTAAAATTATTATTAAAATGAGGAATTCTTGTTTTTTCCTAACCGTTTTCCTATTTTCTCGACCGTTCTGATACTTCCCAGTTCTACTTGCATAACACCAATTGTATGTAGTAAGCCTGACATGTCATAGAACACTCGCACACCATTCTTCCACCAATATATGCACTGACCGGCATTTCAAATTAGATTTGTTTACATATATATGTCAACATTACTAGCGCATAGAGCTCGCTTTCCTCGAGATGCCTTCAACTGGCACCCTGTCGCTACTCAAAACTATATTTTGCATGCAATTTATTCAAAATGTATATAAAACTATTATTTCTAAACCAGTAAAACACTTTCAAGTAAGAGGATAGTAATTGAATAATTACTTAAATGTTTACATTTAAGTAGCATCGACCTTATACAATCCAATACTGTGATGTCATGGTGATATACTACTTAGCAGATATGATAATATAGCCCAGGAGAGAAGGTTTATAAAGTGTTAAAATTTTTGGCATAAAACAGGGAGATTCACTTGGAAAGGGAATTATAATTCAGTCTTAAACTTCAGTGATTTAACTTGTGAAACTAATTGGTTTTCTCAATTCTGACCAACAATAGATTACCATAGTAACAATTGGAAATAACATTACTTACTTAAATTAAAATTCCAACTCCAGCCTCAGACTTTTAGTAACCAACATCATAGTTTCTGAGCAAACAAATTTTGTTTATTCTTGGTTTCAGCTACATTTTGGCTTTTAAATTGTACACATCCACTACAATTTTTTTTTAAAAGGTGCATTATGTTTTTGAATTGTTATAATGGCTAATAAAATCCTAATTAGAATTGTGGAAAAAAAAGTTTTGTATATACCTCCGTGGCGATAACTGCAATGCTAAATTAGCAAAAACAACAGCAACTACATTATAAACCCCAAGTAGAGAAACTGGTTCAAGGATAGAGATGATGTCCAGGACGGTGATTGGATAGGATGATGTTTATTACTGGACATGCTCTCTATCCTTGAGCCGAGAAACTGAGATAAATGCACAACATTGAGCATCGTACAGCGTTGTATCGTTGTTACATCTAAAATTTTTGAAGCACCTATTGGGCAATATCTAGAACTTGATTTCACATAGCACACGGGATAAATATCATCTCCCTAACAGCATACATGTAGAATAGAGAAAAACAATTTTAGTAATACTATAGGGACCTAGTAATCAAATATGCAAGCATTAGCCATTAGACAAGTATAATATAGAAACGGGGTCAGTGGACGCCCTGCTTCCATATATCTAACATTGGGATAACTATGTGTTTTGTACCTGAAAATCAGATAAATTGCATTAGTGTTGTCCTCAACTACGTGCTGGGATTTATTTGGCTAATGCATATGACCTGAGCGTGAGGCAGAGGACTGTGCCCTCTGTGCTGCATCTAACAGTAACACGGTGTTGCCCAAGGTGTTGCAATGTTAGTTTTACAGAAAGCTTTACAGGGAAACAGGTGTACATTATCGATTGATTCCCCGAAATCGACGGCCTGCTAAATAAGACGACATAGATTCGATTGTAGGTTACGATTTTTCATTCCTTAACAGGCTATATGTAGAGGTATGGTGCGGGTATTGTAAGTAGAACCGACTGGGTAGTTCATTTTCCACAAGCGTGAAGCGACATGATGGACAGACGGCGATGAGCAACTAGTTTCGACAGGATAAAATGGCAGTAACATGACAATATATCGAACCTTTTATGTATTACATGTCTTACGGAGTTCCCTCAGTCCATTAATGTCTTCAGTATCACGATCAAGCCGTAAACTTGCGAAATATTGAAGAATTTCCCTTAAATAAAATACAGTCATAAGCTTGCCATCGAACAACAAGAAGTAAACAAGTGTCGCCGCTGATTGGTCACTTCTAAGGGCCTTATAACTTTGTCGTCATAGGGGTAGAAGGTATCTATTGATTTTTGCGACATCTTACGGCAAATAATGGAAATAATGTATCGTGAGTTTTACTTGTAAAATTTTAATTGTAACGCATATAAAATACGAAAAACCTAATATGAATCAATAATTTGAACTATATTAACCTGTTTTAATGGCATATTGTATTTTCCAGAAAAATCTGCACCCAGTGACCATTTTGTTTCCACCCTAAATCAGTTATTTTGATACGCGTGTAAAAGTTCATGATATTACTACTACTACTAGTACTAGATAGGATGGAACAGGTAGCACATAATAAACGGAGCCCTTGTTATGTACATCTGATATTTGAATAAAAACAATTATCCGTCGCGTGCGCGCGTGTGTGTGTCGCCTTAGAAAGTAGTCGGTTTCTTTAGCTATATGGAATTACCGCTGTTCATCACAGCAAAAACTATTAGTATTAGGAAATATAGATTGCGGTGATTAAAGTCATATCCCAGGTATATTGTCTCTGATTGTTGTTAGATTTTGGTTGTGACGTACTACTACTACTAGCATCGAAGCTGTTATGTATCGTACGGTATGCTAGTGAGTAGTTGTTGACTGGAATTCACTGATATAATTTCTACAGTCGTACTTTCTATGTTCTATGTCATGTAGTATCCGCGTATAGTGTACATGATTTAAAATTTATCAACCATAAAATTAAAGCTTTGTGTACGTTAAGCGTGTCTAGTCCACAGAAATAGAATAGAAGATAGAAATAGAAATAGAAATAGAAATAGAAT
Organism: Priapulus caudatus; assembly: GCF_000485595.1. Classification (NCBI taxonomy): domain Eukaryota; kingdom Metazoa; phylum Priapulida; class Priapulimorpha; order Priapulimorphida; family Priapulidae; genus Priapulus; species Priapulus caudatus. The sequence goes on along the minus strand of NW_014577281.1, from coordinate 96,562 downwards.
AGAATATAGAAATAGAAATAGAAATAGAATAGAAACTTCTATTCTATTTCTGTGGTCTAGTCGCGTGAACGTTACACACGCAGCTTTATCGGCCATTAAAATACTCCCGTGCGGTATTATGCACCTGACGATCACGAGATCTCGTCCGCTAGGTGGAAGCATGGGTGGCAGTATCCTAGACTGGTACTCGCTCCCACCTTAGTTACTCGGTGGGATCGAGTAATCGAGGTGGGATCAAGTAATCGAGGTAGGAGCGAGTACCAGTCTAGCAGTATCCTTGTTATTAAAATTCGAGAGCAAAACAGTGGATTGTGAGTGTACGATAACTGCGATACTAATAGTAATAGTAATACTATGGTAATAAGCCTCCTAAACACGATAGCAATTTGTATAAAAAAATCATTAACGTTACAGCTTATCAATAGAATAGTAACTAAGTAAGTATTAGGCTCGCTACCAGTTGTTTGTTTCTAAAAAACATTAAACTGACGTTGCTATTCGCCATTGGCCGGATTGCCATGGCATTGGTTACCGTTATGTAAATTTCGTTGGTCGCGTCACGATCTCCGGTCATGATTCATACAGTCTCGCGGGTCTGTTGTGTACGTCTACGAGTGACGTGTGTTATCTTGGATATAAAATATAGTTTCTCTATTATATATATATATATATAGTGTTATGTTGTGTGTGTCAAATTACAAGGTGGCTGATACTGATAGTCTGATACACGATTACTAATCGGGGGATTACGGATTAGTTAAATTTATGAACAATACTCGATAGACACCTAAATTGTAAAAAATTATAATTTGTAACTGCTTAGACCGAATAATTCTGTCCCAGATAACGTTTTATATTTTGGATGCGTTATACTGAGACAGAACGGGCCCGAGGTGCATTGAAATTTCGTGAGATCGCATGCAAAATGCATGCGCTGCTAATGCGGCCCTAGATACAATCATGTAACCCAACAAGAGTAGGGTTACAACACGTACTATACTATAGTTTTCTGTGGAGGTGCCTTGAGTGATTTACTCAGGGCGGTTTTATGGTTCGTTTTTTCGAGACTACAACTTCCAAACTGGGTTTATTCTAAACACGAACCTTTCTCCGCTATCCGGGGACTTACTATGTATCACAATACTCTGTATTAAACTAATATAACCTGTTACAAAAATTCGAAGTGACGAGCGGCGAATATACTGAGCGCCATTTTTGTTGACCTGTGACGTACTTCGGTTTGAAGAGCGGGTTCACCGACCAATCGGAGGGCGCTGCGTTTGCCGATCGCTGTGTGCATTGGGAATGCGTACGTCACAGGTCAACAGAAATGGCGCTCGGTATATTTGCCGCTCGTCACTTCGAATTTTTGTAACAGGTTATATTAGTTTAATACAAAGTATTGTGATACATAGTAAGTTCCAAGATAGCGGAGAAAGGTTCGTGTTGAGAATAAACCCAGTTTGGAAGTTCTAGTCTCTGAAAACGCACCAGCAAACTGCCCTGAGTGATTCACTCAGGGGTTCCCCCCCACAAAAAGATAGGGACGCGTTGTAACCCTACTCTTTTTGGGTTACATTATTGTATCTAATGCGGCCGGTATCGGCAGGTAAAAAAGCCTACCGTTCCCTTCTACATGGCTTTACCTTGCTACTGATGTGGGTGAATATTCACTTCAATCGTTATTCACTTCTTAAAAGATTGTTTTTCAGAAACCCCACTTCATTCCACTTTAGTAAATCGCATTCGCCATTCACAAACAATCAGAGCGAGCCTTACAATAGCCTGGTTTTCTCTTGTATCTGTGGCGCTGTCGTAGGGTTGGAGGAAATATTTTATTCATGTGGGTACTACGTCGACTACTTAGAAGAAAATCACAATGGACTACTCAGAAGAAATTTATTCGGAATACAAATTTAAATTTGAAGCAAAACCAGAGCGGAACGCACGAACCCACGTGGCTAAAATAATTTTCTCTAGCCCTCCTGCAGCGCCACAGATACAAGCGAGAACCAGGGGCTATTGTAAGACTCGCTCTGATTGGTCTGATTGTTTGTAAATGGCCAACGTAATTTACTAAAGTTAATGAAGCGGAGTTTCTGAAAAACAATCTTTTAAGAAGTAAATAACGATTGAAGTGAATGTATACACATATCAGTAGCAAGGTAAAGCCATGTAGAAGGGAACGGTAGGTTTTTTTCTGCGCCAATAGCGGCGTATGGGCCGCATTAGCAGCGCATGCATTTTGCATGCGATCTCACGAAATTTCAATGCACCCCGTTCTGTCCCAATAACCCTCACCAAAATATGAAAAAGGTTATCTGGGACAGAATTATTCCGTCTAGTAACTGCTCTGCTGCCACTTGAACTTCACGACAGAAGTTCCTACTTGTATTGTAGTAGGTCTCGGAGTAGTACTGTAGTTTACTCTAGTTCTAATGTTAGTAATAGTATTACTCTGGTGTTAGTTGATTTAGTTAATTTAAGTAATCAACTAATCAATGTGTTTCAGGTACTGAGGTAGCATATTTGCAGAACCAAAAATATACCAACTACTAGTGTGGATCAATAGGTTTCTTTGATAGTATGGATGGACGCTACAGCCTTCGGAGTCCAGGTACATACATAAATATTAAGGATACATCCAGGGTTGTAGGTGAAATTTGGTGAAAATTTCAGTACTCATTTTATTAGATAGATGGCGACATGTAATAGTAGATTATTATGTATGTAGTCTCCCAAACAGTTCAAAATCTTCGCATATGCTTCAGTCTTCACGAATGAAATTTCTAAACACTGGACCTACGGTCCACCAAGCCAGCAAAATTTACTGGTCCGGACTAAATTTTACTGGACCAATATTATTTTGACACTTTTGACAATAAAGAACAAAACATTGATATCATTTTGCATTTTACCTATAATAATACCTTCTACACACTGCTAGGATAACAGTAGTAATACCTATCAAATATACATCACATGTATGCCTTCTACACACTACAATAAAAGCTGCAAAATAGAACAACAAATCTGCGTTAGTCGTCAGTGAGCATTTATCACATATACTTTCTACAAACTGCAATGATAACAGTAAGGATACCTATCAAATATACATCACATACCTTCTACACACTACAATGATAACAGTAAGGATACCTATCAAATATACATCACATACCTTCTACACACTACAATAATAACAGTAGTGATATACCTGTCAAATATACATCACATCCAAATTATAATTCAATAAAATTCAATTTACAAATTCATTACACACTCGTGTTCAGAACGCCGTATTATTGTATCTCCCTTGACGAAGTCGGCGGGGATACTATGGTTTCATGTCTCCCCAGCCGCCGCCGCCGCTCGGTCCGCCGCAGATAATTTCCCTTCCGCTCTATAACTCCAACCCTAATTGACCTAGCGCTACCAAACTTAGTATAATTACACATCTTGGGGAGAAGGTGAGCAGCGTACCAAAATCAGGTCACTGCGACCTTTATTTGACCTTTATCTTGACCTTGATCATATTTCCCTTCCGCTCTAACTCGGCCCCTAATTGACCTAGCGCTACCAAAACCTGGTCACTACGACCTTTATTTGACCTTGACCTTGATCATATTTCCCTTCCGCTCTATATTTACATTGATACCTTGACCTTGACCTTCATCATATTTCCCTTCCGCTCTATAACTCGGCCCGGCCTAATTGACCTAGCGCGACCAAAAGTTGTTAACTTACACATCTTGGGGAGAACACGGGGATACATGTAGTTGGCGACAACTGCCCTTTCTAATTATTAATGATCCATTTGCTTTTAGGACCGCATTTTAACCACGACGCAATGCCATAAATTAAACTGGTACTCGCTCCCTCCTCTCGCTTAGTTGCTCGTTGGGCGACTTAGTTGCCGCAACCGAGCAACTAAGCCAAAGAGTGGAGCTAGTACCAGTCATGCCATAATTAGAAGCGGACTGCGCAGGCTATAAATGTACATGCGGCAGTCGTTGATCAAAGTGACGTTTGGTTAGCGATGAAACAAAGTTTAAAAAAATGTTATTTATACAGTAAGTAGTCTCATAAATACTTTGATAAATTATTTAAATACTGTACCTAGAGTGGCTGAGAAAAACTGTGAGAACCGACGCAGCGCTTTGCAGATTTGAAAAGTACAGGAGGACTACTAATACTCCCCTAAACACCATGAGGGACCTTCACGCCCATAATCACACCCTTAAGAGGCATGATGGAAGAGCATCCCATTAAAAAATCACAACCCTTAAGAGGCGCAATGCATTGGAGAGCTCCACTAAAAATACACACCCTTAAAAGGTCTGCCATTGTATTTTAAGATACGACGAAGCGTGTAATGAATGTTGATTCATCTCAATTGCTACTGAAACTGAGAATTGGGCTAGGAAATAGATACTCCAGTCGAGGCTCGCGCATTCCATCTGCCAACATTGACAACTCTCATGGACAGGGAACCTAGCCTCAAGCCAACGCCAGTGACGTGCGAGCTTTGACAGTACGCCACGTGATCGATCGCGTCACTATATATACGGCCTGGTAGCACGCGCAGCAACACCACACGACCACACTTGCAAGCGTCAAATAAAACGCACACACGCGCCACGTCTGACACTCTCAAACATGAACTAAGGCCGTGTCTATATTGTAAAGCAACCTATAAAGCCAATGTTATTAAATAAGTATCTGTTAGAAGGCTGTGGACTGTTAAATCAAAATTTGTGAGCATTCTTAACCCCGCCTAAAATTTTCTCTCACGGATTTAGACGTTTCAAGCAAAATCGACCCTGGGACTGGAACATCCGCGGAACAGGATCTCATCCCTGTAAAATGGAGCGCTATTTCAACATAATAAACACAGGCCTTTTGTGCGGCGATTCAACCACTTATTCTGAGGCCGATGATGCAA
>NW_014577281.1:69909-91313 GCF_000485595.1 Priapulus caudatus | reverse complement strand
CGCGATGATGCACGCACCATGGCACAATTTATGGTGCGCGGTGGAGCGCGAGCGCGATCGCGCCCCTTAAAAATGAAAGCCTGCGACGCTCCATTTAACTTGTTAAATTTACTGGACCGAGAGAGATTTTGGTGGTCTCGGATCACGGTCCTCCGCCGAACGTCGAAGACTGATGCTTACCCGGCTATTGCAAACCCCGGAACGCCCTTAAAATAGGTACATCATTGGCACGTGCTATCCCAGAATATGAATCCGAATCAAGACGCTGTTACAGCTAATTTGAACCGGTGTTGCTACGCGTGTTTAGGTACATAGAGATGATAACGCATTAATTAGTGGGCGGCAAACAGGAGATCGAAAGAATTCACTTATTTTGTCAAGTTATAACAGCACAACTTTTTTTAAAGTTTGTTGGTGGTAATTGGTCGCAGTGAGTATTAACATTAGCAATTGCACATACCTTGGTCAATTCTAAACGTAGTCATTCAATTATCGTAGAATGTAGAAAATTGCGAATATCTCTGTTGAACTTGTTAGTAATTTTAGTAAATTCTGTGATTATTTTCACGGTGAGCATAGAGAGACTTCTCGGTTATTAAATAGATGTGAGTTTGGTTGGATTTAATGGGCAGTTAATTATGTTGTAATCCCTTTACGGTGGTGCCTGTCCGTAACCCTGACTGTATCCTTTAATTAGATTGTATATATTGGTATCTGTATCCCTAAGCCTAAGGTACGTGTAATTTTATTCCTGCTTTCGTTTGTAATTAATGATTAATGTATTAAAAATTAAATCTAAATTTGAAGTTGCCCAAAACTACTGAAATGTCTGAAACAATCAGTAATGAAAGTAGTCTGTTAATCCTCTGTGGCTTTAGCCTCTATAGCTTTGTGACTTTTATCTGTTCAGCTTTTTCTTTATACAATAATGCTAGTGGCCCCTGAATGAACAGTATTTGATTGTTACTGTTGATCGTATCTAAGCTACTGTTTGTTATATTGCAGCTGTAAAAAGGTTGATGCGCGAAGCAAAGGAGCTGCAAGAACCAACAGAGCAATACTATGCACAACCACTAGAGGTTTACATATTTTTTGAAAATTTTGATAGCATTAGCTAATGTATTATTGATTACAGTTTTTAGCTCATCTGACATAGTCAGATGCAGCTTGTAGAATCGCATGAGCGTGCGTGCGTCCGTGCGTCCATCCGGCCGTGCGTTCGGGCGTCAACAGTTGGGCACAAATCTTAACCGCTCGACGTACGGTCACGATATTCGGGACGTGTGGGGGTAATCCGAAAACGAGTTGGGATGTCGAAGCTGGGGGTCAAAGGTCTAGAGGTGTAAAAGAAGGAACATTCCCTCCTTAACTTAAGGTATAGGGAGGAAATGCAGAAATTGGCGGCACAAATCTAAACGGCTCGACTAGGCTCGGGATAGTCGGTGTATAGCATCATGGTAGGAAAAGCCATCACTGTGCCGAAATTGGAGGTCACAGGTCAAAGGTCAATGGGGCACAGGGCAGATTTTAGACATTTTCTGAGGACATGGTCTGACGGAGCGATTGAAACACTTTTTGTTCAGCGGGACCTACCATTTTTATGGGCTTTATTGAAAGACCATGAAATGTACTTTCTGCTGACATGCGAAGAGAGTAAGTGTCGGGATAATCTTTTGACCCTCAAGAGGAGGTTAAACATTGATTTGTTGACGCGTGAACAAAGGACTGAACTGATTTTGCTATTATTTAGAGCCCATACCTGTGTGAATGTGAGGCTACAGTTGTACAGTTGAATTGCAAAAGGCAAATGTTTGTTGACAAGTTTTATGCTCCTTAAATCATATTATTTTCTAAAGCAGTCTGTCTATAGCACCCTGAAGGCTAAATAACGTGAATGCTCGCGGTGGGTAGGCAAAACACGGGGCAGCCATGGCTGCACGCTTCTAATCATAAATTTTGTTGACTGCCAACCTGGCAATGCACAGTCGTCTGCAATGCATAGAAGATTAGGTGGGTGGCGAAAGTGTAGCTGATATATTTGTTCGAATTGCTACGAAAGTCAAACAGAATAAAGAAGACTTATGTATAAGACGTCTTGCTATGCACAAGACACGCAGACACCAGATGAGGCCTCGTCGCACTGCGGCACTTTGTTTTGTTTGAAATGGGTTAGTCTGGCAAATAATGACTATGTTTGAATAGTGGCTTCTATTTCAATTTGTCTGTATATAAGTTTGTTGTTTGTGTTGTATGCCATGTCATACCTCAGTGAAGCTCACCAAATTGATTATTGTTGCATAGATTGAACAGTATTTTCCCCATTTTGTAAGGCACAATCCATGTTTACTTGGTTTCCTAGGCATGCTTATGTGATACTCTTACCAGAATCATAATATTGAGTTATTAAACCTGAATCATGTATATATGATAGGACAACTGTTGTTGAATGGCACTTCACAGTCCGAGGACTCCAGAAACAGAGTTTCAAAATGGTATTTACCATGGTAGGATCATTCTACCACCAGAGTATCCAATGAAGCCACAAGCATCATAGCTGTTAACGGTAATTGTTTTCTGCATTAAGTCATGCTTAGTTCAGGCCTTAATTTCTAAAAAATAACTTGTATAAATGTTGTTAGTGTTTTGTTGTTTAGATACATCCATTCCGTTTAGAGTGAGGCAACTTCTTAACTACTGCATTAGTATTAGGTTTTAGTCCTTTGTCAATAGTAAACATGTCTCTATGTTGTGAAGGTGTGCAAATTCATTTTAAATGTAAACACACTGTATTTTTTGGTATTTGTTCCTAAGTAAATCAGTTCACTTCATCGATTCTGGTAATTATTTTATTGGCAAGGTACCTAGTTATATCTGAGGTTTGTGCTTAATAATATTTTGTTTCTGATATTTTAATATATAGAGTGAGGAAGGTTTGAAACAATGAAAAAGATATGCCTGAGTATATCTGGACATCATCCTGAGTCGTGGCAGCCATCTGGTCAAGTATGCTATCAAAATTAATTGTTTCCGTACTATTAGAAGATATTTGCAAATCTAAGTTGAGGTAAGGGATAGTGTTTGCTACTTTGGTAGACCTTGAAAAAAGCATTGTTTTAAGTGCTATCTTCAGTTAAAATATGTTTTAAATGACACATTGCCCTAGGTTCATCGCATATTTTAAGTTAAAATAGGTTTAAATTATGCTACGTAAAATTTTCATTGTTCAATAGTCATTCGAAATTTTTTTTTTATGTTTTAAAACTACAGCTGTATCGATGCTTGCAATGACGGTGGCGCACTACTAGCCATCCGCTTTCAAATTTGCACATAACAACTTTTTGGGCTGAAGTCTATAGACTTATTTATTATTTGTTAATTGAGAGGAAGAAGAGCTGTACTATCTTATAAAACAACTTTAAAAAGTTTCAGGTTGTAATATGGCCGAATTTGTCCTTAATTAAAATCGTTCGATTTAAATAGAAGTTTGTTACCTCCGCCAGGGGCCTTGGCGAGGTTATGTTTTCACCGGGCGTGTCTGTTGAGTGTTGGTTTGTGTGTTACATGCACGTTTCAGTTCACTTCCGCTAGGTGCGCTGGCTGTAGACTTACAAACACGCAACCACAGGCTAAGGGCAACCACCAGTTCTCCCCCACCTGCACGCTCGCACTAATCCGGATCCAATTAATTAATAATTAATTTTTCCACTTAATTAATTAATTAAAAATTTCACATTGAGAGAATTCAGCTGCCTTGGCGGAGGTCTGTGCTCTCCGAGTGCTCTAGTTATAACTATAATTGCACTTTTGTGATTAGACTTCGGTCTGTAACGTGCAAAATAAATCGGAAAAAGCGCAACTTTGTCAGGGTGGCAGCACAATCGCGGGGTGTCATGACAGCAGCAGAAAATTTAGATTTTGAAACTTGGTGTTGCTTTATGACAAATGCGAATGCATGATTATAGAAATTTGTAGGTATATACAGGGGTAGAAATTAACTTTTGAACACGGAAGTCCAACGGACTCCCTACCCTCAAAAAGAGGGAGTCTGCAGCAAAATGAGGGAGTCCAATTTTCTTTGGACATTAGCTGAAAAAATACGGTAATTCCGCGAGGCCGTGCACTGGAACGAACTAGTTAGTGTGGCAGAATTTTCAGGGAGTCACACGGACTCCTGCATATGTAAAATCAGGGAGTCCGGCAGTAAATCGGGGAGTATTTCACTCTGGACTCACGTTAAATTCGCACCCTGTATATACTTTTATTTATGTTTTTATTATCATAATATGCACTAAAATTCTAGGATATAGTTTCCCTTTAATTGTCTTGCGTACTTATTTTTATTGTTCAATAATAATTAGACGTTAACTTTTCATTGATACGTTCCAATTGGGGCATAGTTGTATTTATGGTTGGCAAGTTTGCTTGTGTTGCCTTGCAGTGTTGATATGATTGGAGATGTAGGTGCTTATTTTTTCACTTTATACAGCAGATTGCAGTGACAAAAGGTTTGGAGTATTTCATATTTTATCCATACTATTCTGTGTTTCAGTCAGAACAGCATTGTTAGCAATAATTGGGTTTATGCCAACACCAGGTGGTGGTGCGATTGGTGCACTTGATTACACACCTGATGAAAGAATGATCCTGGCTAAAAGGCAAGTTTTGTCATTAGTTGTTCATTCACACCTGAGCAGGTGCAGCAGTTTAATACACATCAAGAGTACATGATGGGAGAAGAGTATAACACCGTTTTAACAGCGTTTTGCATAGTTTTCAACTTGAAAATATTCTATCAATATGTGAATAAATATATTCAAACTTTACCTTGTTTTCGTCTATGATTCTCCCTTAATCATATGACACCACCAATTTACCTGAAAATCGTATGTGTTCTTCAAAAAAGTTTTTTGAATATGACACAGTTTTTCCAACCATTCGCATCTCTTTGACCAAACTTTGTTATCGGATTAGTGTTCTATTGTCTATGACAGAACGCTGGGGGCTGTTGGGGATATTAGGCATCAAATTGTATTCAGCCTGTATTGCGTTTCTAGCGTGCTAAAAATAAATGTGTGCTCACGGCGAGCTAGCAGCTGATTTTAGCTGTGTTGCCATCGGTGTTCCTGATGATAAGGAAGCGAAACAAGTGCTGTTACTGTGCTTACCTAATATCCCCAACAGCCCCCAGCGTTCCGTCATAGGCAATAGAACACTAATCCGATAACAAAGTTTGGTCAAAGAGATGCGAATGGTTGGGAAAACTGTCGTCGTATTCAAAGAACTTTTTTGAAGAACACATACGATTTTCAGGTAAATTGGTGGTGTCATATGATTAAGGGAGAATCATAGACGAAAACAAGGTAAAGTTTGAATATATTTATTCACATATTGATAGAATATTTTCAAGTTGAAAACTAGGCAAAACGCTGTTAAAACGGTGTCATACTTTTCTCCCATTATGTACTCTTGATACACATGCATTCTGTAGGAAGTTTGCTATTAATGATTTGACTGTGTAATATATATGTTATTATTGGTAATTCTGTTTTTGTGCGAACTGGTAAGCGATGATTATTATTTCAAAGCTCATTTGACATGTTTGACATCTTTTGTTTTGGAAATGTAGGTCCCATGACTGGATGTGTCCACTCTGTGGCATTGCAAACCATGATCTCTTGCTTCCAATGACAAGTGTATCCAGTGCTGTACTCGAAGAGGCAAAAGTTCTTGGTACACAGATAGGTTTCAAGGTAGTTGTCTAACTGAATTAAGATACACAGTTTTAGTCATTGTTAGACAAGGTATAGTCTTTACTGATTTGAGTTCATATGGACAGGTTTCACTCTCAACTAGTATGCATTACCTCTGATATAGTCGTATCTACTCTAGCTTGGCCGGCACGCAAGTATACACTAATGGTAACATTGCATTATTCCGTTTTTAGCTCAGCTAACGAAGTCAGATGCAGCTTGTAGAATCGCATGATTATCCGTGCGTCCGTCCGTGCGTCCGTCAACAGTTGGGCACAAATCTTAATCGCTCGATGTACGGTCTTGATATTCGGGACGTCGGGGGGAATCGCGAAAAGGACTCGGGATGTCGAATTTGGGGGTCAGGGGTCAAAGGTTAAGATGTGTCAATGGAGGGGGAATATTTTCCCCTTAACTTAAGGTATAGAAGGAAATACGGAATTGCGGCACAAATCTCAATGGCTTGACTTACGCTCTTAATATTTGATGTATAGTGTGATGGGGAGGAAACCCATCACCAGCGCGAAATTGGAGGCCACAGGTCATAGGGCAGTGGGGGAAAGGTCAGATATCAGACATTTTTTGAGGACATGGTCTAACGGACCGAGTGCAAAACTTTTTTTTATAGCGCTGACCTACCGTTTTTATCACTTTATTGAAAGGACCATGAAATCTACTTTCTGCTGACGTGCGAAGAGTAAGTGTCTGATAACCTTTTGACCCTCAAGAGGAAGGTTAAACATGGATTTGTTGACTGTTAACAAAGGACTGAACTTCTTTTGACCCTCAAGAGGAGGGTTAAACATTGATTTGTTGACGGTTAACAAAGGACTGAACTGATTTTGCTATTATTAGAGCCCATACCTGTGTGAATGTGAGGCTACAGTTGTACAGTTGAATTGCAAAGGCAAATGTTTGTTGAACAAGTTTTATGCTCCTTAAATCATATTATTTTCTAAAGCAGTCTGTCTATAGCACCCTGAAGGCTGAATCAGTGAATGCTCGCGTGGGTAGGCAAAAACACGGGGCAGCCCATGGCTGGCACGCTTCTAATCATAAATTTTGTTGACTGCCAACCTGCAATGCACATGTGTCTGCAATGCATAGAGATTAGGTGGGTGCGAAAGTGTAGCTGATATATTTGTTCGAATTGGCTACGAAAGTCAAACAAGAATAAAGAAGACTTATGTATAAGACGTCTTGCTATGCACAAATGAATTTATCAGCAGAACACCAGACACCAGATGAGCCCTGTCGCACTGCGGCACTTGTTTGTTTGAAATGGGTTAGTCTGGCCAAATACTGACTATGTTTGAATAGTGGCTTCTATTTCAATTTTGTCTGTATAAGTTTGTTGTTTGTGTGGTGTATGCCATGTCATACCTCAGTGAAGCTCACCAAATTGATTATTGTTGCATAGATTGAACAGTATTTTCCCCATTTGTAAGGCACAATCCATGTTTACTTGGGTTTCCTAGCATGCTTATGTGATACTCTTACCAGAATCCATAATATTGAGTTATTAAACCTGTATCATGTATATATGATAGGACAACTTGTTTGAATGGCACTTCACAGTCCGAGGACCTCCAGAAACAGAGTTTCAAAATGGTATTTACCATGGTAGGATCATTCTACCACCAGAGTATCCAATGAAGCCACCAAGCATCATGCTGTTAACGGTAATTGTTTTCTGCATTAAGTCATGCTTAGTTCAGCCTTAATTTCTAAAAAATAACTTGTATAAATGTTGTTAGTGTTTTGTTGTTTAGATACATCCATTCCGTTTAGAGTGAGCAGCTTCTTACTACTGCATTAGTATTAGGTTTTAGTCCTTTGTCAATAGTAAACATGTCTCCTATGTTGTGAAGGTGGCAAATTCATTTTAAATGTAAACACACTGTATTTTTTGGTATCTGTTCCTAAGATAAATCAGTTCACTTCATCGATTCTGGTAATTATTTTATTGGCAAGTGTACCTAGTTATATCTGAGGTTTGTGCTTAATAATATTTTGTTTCTGATATTTTAATATAGGTGAATGGAAGGTTTGAAACAATGAAAAAGATATGCCTGAGTATATCTGGACATCATCCTGAGTCGTGGCAGCCATCTTGGTCAAGTATGCTATCAAATTAATTGTTTCCGTACTATTAGAAGATATTTGCAAATCTAAGTTGAGGTAAGGGATAGTGTTGCTACTTTTGTAGACCTTGAAAGAAAGCATTGTTTTAAGTGCTATCTTCAGTTAAAATATGTTTTAAATGGATACATTGCCCTAGGTTCATCGCATATTTTAAGTTAAAATAGATTTAAATTATGCTACGTAAAATTTTCATTGTTCAATAGTCATTCGAAATTTTTTTTTTATGTTTTAAAACTACAGGCTGTATCGATGCTTGCAATGACGGTGGCGCCACTACTAGCCCATCCGCTTTCAAATTTGCACATAACAACTTTTTGGCTGAAGTCTATAGACTTATTTATTATTTGTTAATTTGAGAGGAGAAGAGCTGTACTATCTTATAAACAACTTTAAAAGTTTCAGTTGTAATATGGCCGAATTTGTCCTTAAATTAAAATCGTTCGATTAAATAGAAGTTTGTTACCTCCGCCAGGGGCTTGGCGGAGGTTATGTTTTCACCGGCGTGTCTTTGAGTGTTGGTTTGTGTGTTTGTTGGTTTGTGTGTTACCATGCACGTTTCAGTTCACTTCCGCTAGGTGCGCTGGCTGTAGACTTACAAACACGCAACCACAGGCTAAGGGGCAACCACAGTTCTCCCCCACCTGCACGCTCGCACTAATCCGGATCCAATTAATTAATTAATTAATTTTTCCACTTAATTAATTAATTAATTAATTAAAAATTTCACATTGAGAGAATTCAGCTGCCTTGGCGGAGGTCTGTGCTCTCCGAGTGCTCTAGTTATAACTATAATTGCACTTTTGTGATTAGACTTCGGTCTGTAACGTGCAAAATAAATCGGAAAAAGCGCAACTTTGTCAGGGTGGCAGCACAATCGCGGGGTGTCATGACAGCAGCAGAAAATTTAGATTTTGAAACTTGGTGTTGCTTTATGACAAATGCGAATGCATGATTATAGAAATTTGTAGGTATATACAGGGGTAGAAATTAACTTTTGAACACGGAAGTCCAACGGACTCCCTACCCTCAAAAAGAGGGAGTCTGCAGCAAAATGAGGGAGTCCAATTTTCTTTGGACATTAGCTGAAAAAATACGGTAATTCCGCGAGGCCGTGCACTGGAACGAACTAGTTAGTGTGGCAGAATTTTCAGGGAGTCACACGGACTCCTGCATATGTAAAATCAGGGAGTCCGGCAGTAAATCGGGGAGTATTTCACTCTGGACTCACGTTAAATTCGCACCCTGTATATACTTTTATTTATGTTTTTATTATCATAATATGCACTAAAATTCTAGGATATAGTTTCCCTTTAATTGTCTTGCGTACTTATTTTTATTGTTCAATAATAATTAGACGTTAACTTTTCATTGATACGTTCCAATTGGGGCATAGTTGTATTTATGGTTGGCAAGTTTGCTTGTGTTGCCTTGCAGTGTTGATATGATTGGAGATGTAGGTGCTTATTTTTTCACTTTATACAGCAGATTGCAGTGACAAAAGGTTTGGAGTATTTCATATTTTATCCATACTATTCTGTGTTTCAGTCAGAACAGCATTGTTAGCAATAATTGGGTTTATGCCAACACCAGGTGGTGGTGCGATTGGTGCACTTGATTACACACCTGATGAAAGAATGATCCTGGCTAAAAGGCAAGTTTTGTCATTAGTTGTTCATTCACACCTGAGCAGGTGCAGCAGTTTAATACACATCAAGAGTACATGATGGGAGAAGAGTATAACACCGTTTTAACAGCGTTTTGCATAGTTTTCAACTTGAAAATATTCTATCAATATGTGAATAAATATATTCAAACTTTACCTTGTTTTCGTCTATGATTCTCCCTTAATCATATGACACCACCAATTTACCTGAAAATCGTATGTGTTCTTCAAAAAAGTTTTTTGAATATGACACAGTTTTCCCAACCATTCGCATCTCTTTGACCAAACTTTGTTATCGGATTAGTGTTCTATTGTCTATGACAGAACGCTGGGGGCTGTTGGGGATATTAGGCATCAAATTGCATTCAGCGTGTATTGCGTTTCTAGCGTGCTAAAAATAAATGTGTGCTCACGGCGAGCTAGCAGCTGATTTTAGCTGTGTTGCCATCGGTGTTCCTGATGATAAGGAAGCGAAACAAGTGCTGTTACTGTGCTTACCTAATATCCCCAACAGCCCCCAGCGTTCCGTCATAGGCAATAGAACACTAATCCGATAACAAAGTTTGGTCAAAGAGATGCGAATGGTTGGGAAAACTGTCGTCGTATTCAAAGAACTTTTTTGAAGAACACATACGATTTTCAGGTAAATTGGTGGTGTCATATGATTAAGGGAGAATCATAGACGAAAACAAGGTAAAGTTTGAATATATTTATTCACATATTGATAGAATATTTTCAAGTTGAACACTTAGGCAAAAACGCTGCTTAAACGGCTGTCATACTTTTCTCTTCATTATGTACTCTGATACCAGTGCATATCTTGTAGGAAGTTTGCTATAATGAATTTGACTGTGTACTATATATGTTTCTTATTGGGTAATTCTGGTTTTGTATGCGAACGATGGTAAGCCGCATGATTATTATTTCAAGGCTCATTTGACATGTTTGAACATCTTTTGTTTTTGGAAAATGTACGTCCCATGACTGGATGCTGTCCACTCCTGTGGCATTGACAAAGCCATGACTCTCTTTGCTTCCAATGACAAGTGCTATCCAGTGCTGTAACTCGAAAGCAGGCAAATTCTTGGTGACACGATAGGTGTTCGCAAAGGGTAGTTGTCTAACTGATTTAAGCATACACAGTTTTTAGTCATTGTTAGACAAAAAGGTATTAAGTCTTATCTGATTAGAGTTCATATGGAAGGCTGTTCACTCGTCACACTCAGTAGCATTACCGCTGAATATCAGTCGATATCTACTTCTAGCTTGGCCGGCACGCAGTATTCACTAATGGGTACATCTGCATTATATCCTAGTTTTTTTAGTCACGCTAACGAAGTCAGTATGCAGCTTTGTAGAATCGCATGCTTGATCCGTGCGTCCGTCCTTGCGTCCGTCAACAGTGCGGCACAAATTCGTTTAACTCGCATCGATTGTCTACGGTCTTTGTATATTCGGGACGCTCGCGGGGGGGAATCGCGGAAAAGACTCGCGGATTGTCGAATTTGGGGGGTCAGGGATCAAAGTGTTAATATGGTGTCAATGGAGGCGAGAATTATTTTCCCCTTAACTTAACGGCGTATAGAAGGAAATACGGAAATTGCCAGGCACCAAATCTCATTGGCTTGACTTTACGCTCGTCCAAATATTCGATGATATAGCTTTGTGATGAGGCGAGTAAGACCAATTCACCACGCCCGAATTGGAGGCCAGCAGGTCAGCTAGGGCTAGTGAGGGCGCAAAGCGTCAGACTATCAGACCATTTTTTGTAGACAATGCGTCTAACGGACGAGCTGCAAAACTTTTTTTATAGCGACTGACCTACCGTTCTTTATCACTTGTATTGAAAGAGACCATTGAAATCATACTTTCTTGCTGACGCTGCGCACAGAGTAAGTGTCTGATAAACACTTTTCTGCACCCTCAAGAGGAAAGGGATAAACATGGATTTCTTGGAACTGTTAACAAAGGACTGAATCTGCTTTTGTCTATTAGAGCCCGTTCCCACCTAGCCTTCCCCCAATCTATCCCCCTCCCCCACCCTCCACCCACCACCACCACTAATGCCGCTGCTCGACGCCTATCCATGATAACTGTTATATTGCGAGAAAGTGCATTAAGTTTAACACATGCTGTATCTTTATTACTGTACTACCGAGTAGGTATAGCCAAGCCTGTCATAGATTTTTAGATCTGTTAATCTAGTAGTATCCTAGATATATGCCTCTGGAGCACGTAACGCGGTGGCAGGAGGGCGCACTTGATTCGGTTGCCAGTGAGTTTATCAGAAGAATACCTGGCTACAGTACACGTCAGTTGAGCGCTGTCGCTCTGCGGCACTTGTTTAAGTTAGCTTGAGCAAAAATGGCAGCCATATTTTGATAGTACTTTTAAAAACAATGTTACTATTTACAAACCAATTATAGGTCTAAGCACAGTGTTCATATTTTACATGTAGGTAGGTTATATGAGATGTAACCCGGAATTGCGACTGCAATCGGAATTAATTGGCTAAAAGTCAAATATTTTCTTTCATAAAGGTATAGAAGAATCATTGTTCATCTGTACAATTGTATTACAGTTATAAGCAGCTGCTGTACCTGTATTGCTTTTTTAATTTCCTGGATACAGCGTCATGGTGATAAAATCAATTCTTATTGCAATGATTACGAAATTTATTTGGCTATTACCATCAGAAGAAAGAGTGGTACTAGCATCTGCAGCAGCCATAAGAGCAATAGATGTTTAAGAGTTGTAGTAGCCATGGCATCAGCAATGGCAGGAGTGGTAAGAGCAGCAGCAGTAGCATGAGTACCAGAGTAATTGTTTTAAAAGTAAATGCTGTTGCTCTGCTACAAGCTATAGGTGAATTAAAGTCGCACTATAAGTCACATTCGATTGTTCTATGGAACAGTGATGATTTTTAGTTTGTACCCATTTTATGCCTACGTACATGCAGTTATTATATATACTATATATATACTACGTAATTATATAAATTCAGTTTTTTAATAGGCTCTACACATTCGTGAGTAAGCACATACGAGCAGCATGCCATTTCATGTTTACTTGTGCATTTGATTGCAGGCTGAGGCCAGCATGACTCCAAACAGTAGTAGTCAGTCTGTTTCAAAACATCCGAGTGAAACATCTCATAGTCAACAAAGTTCCAACGAATCTACTGACACTCTCCAAGAAACTGCATGCCTTGGACCTTCATCGCCTGTCCCTGACTGCACAGAAACTACAGCAGGTGGCAGTGACTTAAATACAACAGACCACAGCTCACGGCAACCATGTTTACCGGTGACGTCACCTGAACAGAATGACCAGACTGTGCAGTCTCCCAGTGTGCAGGGAAAGCCGACCGTGAATGCCCAGAGCCATTCATCGGTGGGTAACCATCCTGCGTCCCATGTTCGTCAGCGCGTAGCTCCAACAACGATGCAAGTCAATTACAGCCAAATGGGAGGCATGGTGGAGCAGAATGGCAACGGTTCTTCATCGATCATAGCAATGATCGTTTTGTCTCTTGTCATTGCTGTGCTCGTCGCTCGCAGAATGTGTACAAGCCTGCCATGGCATTTAGATATGACCGAACCGTAATGTGACACGAAGTCTGGTGCTCCGGTTAAGTGTTAATGCTGTATTAGTCATCGTTACTGGCCTCGCGTAGAATAGAAGTGAATGACATTGTTTGTTTCAACAATGATGAAAATACGTGTATAGGTCATTGCATGTACGAAATGAATTACTATCCTGATGCTATTACGGTTTGGAAGTTAATGGTCATGATCCAATGTTGAGATGTTAATTCCTGTGAACCTGTAACGTTATCCTGGTGTCATTAGGTTTGTTATAGTTGCATACTTGTCAATGACAATCTATTACCTGTTTTTATTTATACAGAAGTTTTCATGTCAATGCTTATAAAGATTTTGCTTTATGAAAATATATTTTGTTTGTGAAAATCAAGGGATAATAATCATTAGTCCTTAGAGTGATGCATGGCAGTATGTTTTATTGTGGGTTGGCATAATAGATGTGTTTATTATGGTCACGGTGTTTTGATGTATAGCTGGAGCAATTTACCAAATAACCACAGACTACCAAAAAATATCAGGAATATATTTAATTGCTGCTGATTATGTTAGACAAAGGATGTTATCTTGTTTGCTTGTCTATGCGAAGTGCATGAAATCATGCATACATGCTCTGTCAATATGCTTTTTATCTAGTGAACATAGACTAAAATAGCAGATTGAAGAAATCTGGTCTTGAAATGTGAACTTAAGTGAATAGCGAAGGCCGTTGTGGGCTGTGTATGGGCGTCCTGTATGGTGTTTGGGTGTTGTTGATGGTGTGTGGCGTTGTTAATGGTGTGTGGCGGATTGTGTGGGGCTGATGGTGTGTGGCGGATTGTGTGGGGCTGATGGTGTGTGGCGGATTGTGTGTGGCTGATTGTGTGGGGCGGATTGTGTGGGGCTGATGGTGTGTAGCGGATTGTGTGGGGCTGATGGTGTGTGGCGGATTGTGTGGCGCTGATGGTGTGTGGCGGATTGTGTGGCGGATTGTGTGGGGCTGATGATGTGTGGCAGATTGTGTGTGGCTGATGGTGTGTGGCGGATTGTGTGGGGCTGATGGTGTGTGGCGTTGCGGATGGTTCTTTAGAACTCTTAAACTATAACTGCACTGACCGTGTTTAAAGCTATCTTAGTAAACGAAAGTAAAATATAATATTAAAAATTGTACTGGAATAGGCTATTCAATTGGGTTTGCGGAGTGACGTATCAGTTGCAAGTCCGTCACAAGTAAAAAGTTACCATTCAAGCACCGTATCGTCCTAAATTATTGCCTATATTATAGTACCCAGATGAATCATCCAGATGGTTTACTTTTGAAATATATTCCGTGAAACCCTACTTTCTACATTGAATATTAGTTTCTTTAGTTGCACTGGTACGGTTCACTAATCTGTACGTGAAACACACACGCAGACACGCACGCACGCACGCGCGTAGATACATGCACACGCACGCGCACACACACGCAAACAGATACACACACACGCACGCGCGCGCGAGGTAATTGTGAAGCTGGTTTTGACCCAGTTATGCGGAGAGAGCATGACTTAAATATAAATTTGATTAGAGAAATGAAGATTGTTCGTGTTTTATATCCGCTGTGAATACGCAGAATATATGCTCTAGTGATCTATGTTATCTAACTACCGAGCTGTCCTGCCTCTGGCATTGACGTCAGAGTCAAAGACGTCAATCGTTACCAGCTAGCGCTCCCTTCGACCAAAAGCACCAACTCCGATTGTCTTCGTTTTGCCCGTATATGTCCCAGGAGGCTATCGATTAATTTTCGTCGTTGCCTTCCTCTTGTTCACCTCCCGTCTAATTTTTCTCTCAGGCTCAGATGCTCGTTGCAATGCCTCCTCATCCTCAGGACGTGCCCCTATGAGAGAACGTGCAGTACGCGAGATATAATGCCGTGCGGAATTGCCGCGTCTTGCAGGCTTCCCGAGTCTGGGCATCACCGTACTCCCGCCCACCGGTTATGGTTCCAAGTAATTGGCGATATAGGCTGTAACGGTCGCTCTGTGGTAAGCTATCTCGCCTGGTGAGCTGAACAAGTCGAGAGTAGTTACGAAGAAGCTCACTTTTAATGACGATTACAAGTACGTCAATCTGCGGCATGTGTACGTAGATACGACAGTATCGTGTACGGCAGTTGTTGCGTAGCCATCAACCGAATAAAACAGTGGAACTGGCGTGACAACAAGGTGTGTGGCACCCGGGGCCGGGCAAACCTGGCGCTTAAAGGTAATTGGGCGACAGAGTAGACTAACAATGTCGTTAGTCTATGGCGCCGCAGTGAAAGGAAACTAGAGACGTCATTACGTATTACCTCAGGATTGTTCATGAATCACAGCCAGCATTATTAATGAGAACGGCAACGTTTCCTCGCTTGGTTGGAATCCCCGTGTCCGCCAGGTGGAGCTAACCGTCAGCAAACGACTGTGCGCAATAGATAGATGTTATAGTACCTATTTATTAACCACCAGATCAAATTATTGTGAATATATAATTATAACGAATTGAAGAAGCGCGATTGTGTTGGACAGAATAGTTGATATACTATGTGACTGTATTGTTGGTCTGTGAGTCGTTCAGAAATCGTAGTGAAAATTTATAATTGGTCACACTTGAAAAATATCATCACATTTTCAATATTTGAATCATTTAAAATCAGATTTGTGTGTGCGCATGCGTGTGTGCGCGCGCATGCGTTCGTGTGTGCATGCGTGCGTGTGCGCGTGCGTGCGTGCGTGTGTGTGCGTGTGCGCGTGCGTGCGTGTGTGTGTGTGTGTGTGTGTGTGTGCGCTCGTTTGCGTATGCGCTCATGTTTTTACTTTTTAAATATGTTGCATACTCCTCCAGTATATGTGATCATCCGAATAGTATTGGTAAGTATAGTAAAAGGCAAAATTGCAAGAGATTTCTGTTCATACATGCCTAGTATATGCAAAAATAAGTATTCGGTTTTGAAAAAATACCTTGAAAATACAGAACGAATACTGAAAAGTAATTTTCTATGAAAAGGGGCAATTCCGAAGCAATTTAAAGATGTAACTTTCCCGAATATAAGCTTTAGTATACACGGTTATATAGGATATGTATCCGCGGTCGCATGCTCTATTTCACCAACAGGACTATTATTTTGTTGAACTCATACATTTAATACAGAAAGAATCGTCAGTAAGCAACCATGAAAAACATCCATACCAATTTCCTTATAATATATATAGCATAATAATTATGATTAAATCTCTGTTATTGCATGCCCAGTGTGTTCCGAACCAGGTATTGTTTTTAATTAAACATATTTATTACTTATTATTGTTTGCTATTTTAGAGTTATTATTCTTGTGCCTTCTCAAGCATTACATGCGTGATTGAATACAACATTACATTGTAATAGTGATTCACAACGGGGACGATATTTAGGCCTACGGCCAGCGGTGCTATGGTGGATACTAAAACATATCAACACGTAGCATGCGCGGCTTACAAAATATAGAACAAAGCGCGCGAGGCCAAACACTTGCATGTGGTTTTAATTCAAGCATGTGTTATTTATACAAGTAAAATTCTAGCAACTAAATTCAAATATGAACAAAATATGAATTGAGAGTAATTTATTTCAATTATATTTTATTGTTATCATATCAAACTACTCGTTAGTATGCGCGCTATAATCTAATACCCAGTACAGGATGCAAATTTGATCTTACATCAAACTGGCCAAAGCCAGACGCGCGCTAAATCGCAGCGTATACAGACACAAAATACGCAATACACATTTTGTGTACGCGTTATCCCGGGTTATATATACGCGCTACTCCGGTCTAATACCCCGCACAGACTGCAAAATTGGATCCTACATAGAGTCATAGACGCGCGTTAAATCACAGTGCGTAGGCAGAGAATAAATAGGCCCTACCAGAGCACGTATATCATAATAATACGTGCTCTATAGTCTATATATAAATACTTAACCGGGCAAGTTATCACGGGTAGACTGCGCATGCTCAGTTTAGTTTGGTATGTCACGAAGTAGATAGCAATGACGGTTAAGCAACAGCATCGCCGATATTCTTTGTCTATGCTTAGCCCGGTTGAGGATTGTGTGTCCGTGCGCAGCGTTTGGCGTTGGCGTATATCTCCGAACTCGTTGGATGTACGATCAAATTTCGCAGTATATACAGAGTGAAAATGTGTTTTGTTGAAAAATACCTGGAATGCGAGAATACAGATTATATGCAATGTTAGAGTACAGGAAATTTAGGAAGATTGGGTTCCTTAGAAACATTTGGATAGCATAATTACTTTTTTACGGGTTGGAAGAAATAAACCGCACACGGAATACGAGTTGACTGAATGGGTAAATTTGCTTCAACATATACTAATGAAATTTGTTGTATGACTGCCTGCCAGCCTCTCCGCCCCCCTTGCGCCCCTACCCCTTATGGATTACACTGTCCTGTTAATCACATAACTCTCCAAGTAAGCGCCGGGCACAAACCGTGCGTGACGCGACGTGACAGAATTACAATGTTACTACGTGTAACCACCTGTGGGTGCAAACCAAATTCCCAATATCTCTTTGTCTCTACCCTGTTGTGTCTTTTTAGTGGTAGTGGTGGTAGCTTCAATTATACTGTCCCAAGAATTGTTTTGAGGCATATGAGCTTTTGAAACGGGTTGCCAGAAAATATTCTGAGAACGGAAGGCATGCGGCGCCCATCAATGATGACTTGCAAAATATGACCGAATCGAACAAAGTACTTGCGCAATCTCGCGAATCAATATGAGTATAGCGTTGAACGTGACTAGGTCAGACCTTGATAAAACGATGCAACTCCGGGCGAGGTCTCTCTCAGTTTTCACCCTATAGTCTGGAGTAATAAACATTTGAGACGTGACGAGCCGATACAATTGTCGTTACTGACACACTTGTTGCGCGCTGAGTCATTCGCTGAAACAAACACTCTATCCGTTTCGAACTTTATAAACCGTAACGGCGAAGGTGAGGGTGACGGTGACAGTGACGGTCACGGTCACTGTGGCAATAGCAACAGTGTTTGCCATTGACGACTCAGTAAAAGAATGAGTTACGGGGTGAGCTAACGAGCAACCGATAGTTACTGTTGCGTAACCCAGCAGCTTCTCAGTCCCTCAACTTCCACCAAATGTTCGAATGCTTCGTTTGACTGTTATATCGACGAGTGTGTAACGATGACATTCGAAGCACCATATGGGATGCTCTGGATTAGGAAAGAAATTCTACGTAATACATAGAGCTAAACACACAAAGTTTCATCAGGGCTAGAAACGGAAAACGCTAGAACTTAACTGGAAATATAACATACACGAACGTATGCAGACACGCACGCGCGCACGTGTTAACGAACGCACGCATGCACGCTCTCTCTCTCTCACACACACACACACACACACACACACACACACACACACACACACACACATGCACACACAAACACACACGCGCGCACGCGCGCACGCACGCACGCACACGCACACGCACACGCACACGCACACGCACACAGGAGAATGGACATAGGACACAACACATAGGACACGGACACATAGGAATAATTAACTCTCGCCGTAGTCTTAATTCGTCGCGATGAGCTTAATTAGTCATGCATGTGTTTTGTTTCGCAGAGCTCACGGTTCATTGGTCACACGTCAAACGGCCGAGATTGAATGACAAAAGACAAGTCGCATGTGACCTCTGAGGATAGTTAGCTGAATTTTCAGAAAAATGTGTGAAATTCCTGTGAACCGAAACCTATAGTGACATACCTTGCATCAAGGTGATCCATCATGTCGTGAGTGCGCGCTGGTAACTAATAATTATCCAAGTATAAAGATCGAGCTCAACAATGGCTCGACAGGATTAACTAAGATTACTAGCTAAAATAGGCACGACGCTAAAAGTAGTTCTTTAGGTAGAAGTTCTGAAAGTAAATGAGTGGTCTTATTATGTGATGTAACTGCTGTTCTACACTTATGCTTCTTGTGAATCTGGAAACACCACTTTGTTTATACAATCGTAATTTCCAAAGGTCAAATTGCTGTTTTAATACTTCTAAATTAATAACTAATCATAAGAGCTGTAATACACATAGTGTGATTGTCAGACTAGACCTGCTATCTGCGTAGGGCAAAACCAATGGGCAAAACCATTGTGATACTGTTATTATTTGGGTCTGACGATTTTCTGCGGTTGCTGTCCGAAACTCACGTACTTAATTGTACATAATGTACCTTGGTACATTTCATAATTGAGCTCGAATATGAATATATATATAAACAAAGCATAAATGTGGTGCTCACGAGATCCGGAAAGGCGCGAGCAGCAAAGCAACAGATGAATGAATAGCAAGGTATGCTTCCATAAACACTTACTCACACCTACGTGTGCTCACGCGTAAAGGGTTGTCTATACGTGTATTCATGAGTGCATATAAACTATGTGGTAGATTCGTATCACGTTCTTAATACGGGATGCCGGGCACAGGTGATTTCTAACTTTACATGTCACCAATATCCTTCTCGCTACTGGACGTTTATTGCATTGTTGGCACCAATAATACAAACTTCAAGGTTTACACGCCTATGCCGTTGTTAGCGATTAAATTAATGCCTAGAGGAAAGAATTTGGAGGTCGCAGCAAGGAGGAGAGGCTGGTTAGTGTTCGCCCACGCCTAACGACCGCGGCTACAAAAGGGCTCAGACGGTGGTCCGTCATCACAAGCACCGGCCAAGCAGAGCCCACAGTCACGCGACGAAGAACTGCGGTAAGTTGGACTGGTCGTTGCTTTTAATATTTACAAACTTTTCATTGTATGTTATTATGGTTTGTTTAAGTGCTCCACTGAGTGTATGTGTAAGTCTTGGTTTCTCGCGTTGAATTCATTCAGCAATGCGTTGCTGCTCACCAAATTTGCATTTTTTTATTATCGACCCCTAACTATAATTATTATTTCATATTTCCGAAGTTTCATGCCCCACCCGTTGATGGCATCCCATCTTTTTATGATATGTGTTTAGTGGGGTAGATACAAGTTATTCGCAATTGCGTTCCTGTAAAGTGTGTATATCATGCTTATATAAGCGTGACTATAAGTGAAACGACGCTAAGGAAAGCGAATTTTCCTATATAAAAGAATTAGGATGGGTTTTAGAAAATATTTCATAGCGATACAAAATCAATATATAGCTTGGTTAGGGGTTGGTGTGGTGAAGTGATGTGGATTATTAGGTGACATTTCGATTTCGGAGTTATCGAGTGGCATATATTCATATGTTTATTTATGCGGCCTGGTTGGAATTAGGTATTTAATCATGTATGATGCACTACGTAGGCGCCGTGGTAACAATGAAACTATATCAAGAAGAAGATATACATATTCACTGATATGTTCTTATCATACAATAAGGCGTATGTCATAGTAAATGGCTCACAATTGGATAATAATACGTCTTTGTTAGCCTGTCTACAAAAGGGAGCTATTGCCACCTGACCTGCTATGTTACTTAATGTTTCACCTATTATTATAGATAATTTATACTATAAATTTATATACATCTGTTTATTAGATGATGGCATGCGTGCGCATATTTTTTGTTGATAGGCCTATCGTACGTATTAGATTATGCTAGCAACTGCAAGAAGCCACATTAAAAACCATGGGTATCATTTGCTGACATTACTCTAACAATTAGAATGACGAGGCAGGCTCACTGGGTAATCGGAAAGTCCATTTCGTTTTATGTGGGTCAGTGAATTAATTACTGCAGTGTGGACGCATAGCGCCAGCCGTCCGATGTTTAGAACATGATGCACGCAAATACCGCTTGTAATTTTACAACCACGAGATAGCTGACACGCCTCGTCTATTCTTATGAAATCGTGTTTGTGCGGTGGGAACCTGTAGTTACTCCAACCTGACGGATCACGTGGATGTTAACAGTCTTGCCTCCCGAAGGCCAGTCTGTGTCTATCATTGTAACTGCGCTGACTTTGCCAGGGTCTAATTGCTATGCTCTCGCTCAACATAGACAAGGATGTTATTTTTAACGCCCTTCAAATGGGTGACTAATATATACTAGCTATGCGTTCAGCATTTGAATCTCTTATAGCAGCTTGTAACAAAATAGGGCGAACAATCACCTGGGTTATGCATGTATAGCTACTACAGTTGACGTGAGAATCTCCGTCAATATCTTAGCGCGAAATATATTTCC
>NW_014577281.1:49258-69899 GCF_000485595.1 Priapulus caudatus | reverse complement strand
TATATTGTCGCATATCTGTGATGGCTTGTCATCACATTTAATTTACTATGCATTTTAATATGGCTAGGGCACAGTACCTTCTTATTGGTAAGAAAGTGCAGGTGCCCTGACTTCGTTGTTTAGATAAATATTAATATATACCATAACAGATAGCACTATACGTAGTTAGGTATATATGTAGGTTTGGATTATGTACGTCCCGACTTTTGGATGTTGTGATGATGGTTGACGGATCACAGAGACGTGCTAACAATACCACTGCGCTCCCGAAGGTCGCTGGAACAGTCACCTGATCGTTGTTGTTTAAATTAGTGTCGTAAAACGTTTTCGGACTGTTAATGAGAAACGTTGTCGCTCTGGTAATAACTAGTTGTACCGCCTGTCATATAGTTGCAGATGGCTGTGCTTAGACTAGAACTATTCCAAGGTTGCAAGTAACGCCCAGCTTCGTGGTTGCTACCTCCTCGGGGTGCATTCCAAACACAACCTACGCCGGCTAGACTAAATACAACCTGCACGGGTTGACTAATAAGCAAAAGTAGACGCCAGAAGTCCCTCCCTGCGATGCTGCATCTCTTCATCACTAACTCTCCTTCTATCTCTGTATCATCAGGCATCTCTCTATCAGCTCTCTCCCTGCATCATTACGGCAGGAGCGAAAGTGAAATTTATTGTACTGCTTAATGTGCTGCGCTATATCGCACATAGTTTTTGCATAGTTTTGGCTACTAACTATGATTTTTGCCAACCTTGCAGTTATAAATCAAATAATGTGCTGGTGTTTACCTCTTACTAACCCATTTCACTGATGCCGCTCTGAAGTTGATCCATAAATGAGCTACTGGCAAAATAAATATTATGGATAGCGTGGAAGAAATATTCGGTTTAGAGAAAGGTTTTATATAATAATCACGGTGATTTTAAAGATGTTAAAATTCTCAAAACCCAGATGAAATTGCATATAGTTCAATATAGGTACTATGCGATAACGTAATATAACGCAACCAAAAAACGTCAATATTGTTGATTGTCACTATTTAGTAGTATATAGTATTATTAGCAGTTTTATAGTAACAGCACCGTTTAATAACTTGTGAGAGCAATGACAACACACATTAGCACTTGCTCATTATTTTTCAGAAAATGAAGACAAGCGTATTGCTCGCGTTGCTAGCACTCTCCTGTGTGAGTATACCCAAGCGGAAACTGCTATAATACGATAGTTACATACGATGTATAATCATTGCGTTAGCATTTGTCAATAAATATCGAAAGTAATATTTAAATATCAAAATAAATGTTATCATCATACGAAATTTAAGAGTCGTCTTCATGAATTTATTATAAATATAAGGAAATATCTACTCATCGTCAATATGTTAGTATATTTAATTTTTTAAGGCGTGATGCAGTTCTACA
Source organism: Priapulus caudatus (assembly GCF_000485595.1). Taxonomy (NCBI): domain Eukaryota; kingdom Metazoa; phylum Priapulida; class Priapulimorpha; order Priapulimorphida; family Priapulidae; genus Priapulus; species Priapulus caudatus. The sequence continues at coordinate 68,480 of NW_014577281.1, read as the reverse complement.
AGGACTATAAGAAGCGCAAAATCTATGCATAGATCATAAGATCATGTCACCCATTATGCCCATTATTTTTAGCTCGTGATGGCAAAATGAAGCAGCCTACTGCTGAACCAGTTGTATAAATATATTTCGTGAATAACGGCGCATATTTTACAGATTCAATATCACAGTGACTACTTTAATTAACGATGTTCAGTATGCAGTTCATAAACGTAATCCTATCTGGTCCATGCGCTTTCATCTGACTCTGATCACAAAGACAACTATTTTAAATTAATGTGATTCTTTTATAGGCGATCTCATTCGCCAGTACGTCATACGTCTACGCCACCACAGGCCTGTACAGCCGGCCATGCTACATTTACGGAAGACTTGTGTCCTCGTATTACTGCAATCGGTATAACAACTACCCGAGCTATGGCTATAGCTACTCTAGCTACGGTGGATACCCTTTCCTGTGAGTACCTGTACTTATCCATATTGATAGTTGAACCGCATAATATGTTAAAAAAAATTGTATCTATTTTAGATAGATCTCGCAGATATTCAGTGACAATCGCACGTAAATTGTAGTAAACAGTTTTGTTTTCTATCCGCGAGTCTAGATGTTTTCATACGAATTAAATATTCGGTGTACATTGCAGTGGGGGTATAGGCTACGGAGGTTACGGCGGCTACGGGGGCTACGGAGGTTACGGCGGCTACGGAGGCTACGGAGGTTACGGCGGCTACGGAGGCTACGGGGGCTACGGCGGCTACCGTCGCTACGGGGGCTACGGGGGCTACGGCAGAGGCTTCCGTGGAGGATACCGTGGCGGATACCGTGGAGGATACCGTGGCGGATACCGTGGAGGCGGATACCGTGGAGGCGGATACCGTGGAGGCTACCGTGGCGGACACCGTGGCGGATACCGTGGCGGATCCCGTGGCGGATTCCGTGGGGGAAGCCGTGGACACCGTGGTTGAATGTCACCAGCCGATTGCCATATCTACACAGAGACACACACGTATACGCCTATAGCATACCAGTCTTGGATAGCACATAGAGAAACTTAGGGCACATAGAAATAGTACTTGATTTCTTGTTGACAATACCACACACGCGCACGCACACACACACACACGCACGGACGCACGCACGCACGCACACACACACACACACACACACACACACACACACACACACACACACACATATATATATATATATATATATATATAATATATCAGGGCCGTAGCCTGTGGAGGAAAGGGGGGCAGCTGCCCACCTTCCTAGATTTTGGAGCAAAATTTAAAAAATAAGCTTAGCTAATAATCGTAAATAACCCTAACGTGATTTTTTGGTCACTTATCTGTGAAAGCCTTGTCTCAGACTCAGCCCTACCACACTATGGACGTCGATCAAGAGCTGCGCCCGTCGCTCATCATTACACAGTTGAGTCATGAAATTTTGCCCCCGCCCCTAGGAATTTGCTCAGCCTACGGCCCTGTATATTATCAAGAGCTAATAATACCTAATGGAGGTATTATTAGCTCTTGATATTATATATATTCTTTATTAGAAAGCCTCATTAATTAAGTAATTCCGGTGAATCACACCTATGCAATTGGCACCCTATTGGTTAAGATTTCTATGAGTGCGTTTATGTATATTATTCTTACTAAATAATTCTCAGGATGTTGTACATGGTCTGTAGATTCGTATACTTGAGAACGCATCAGTTGTAATTAGTTATTTTTATAAAGTCACTAACCCAAATAATCCAGTCGTTCAGATATTCCGCCTCCCTTACATACGCAGTGTTGATAGAGAGCGCCTTGAATTCAAGCTCATATAAACCCTATGTATCTACACATTAAGCCGTAGCTCGATCTCTTACATCCCGTCTGACATGTGTTGGTATATTGCGTATCGTAATAAAACGCTCCATCTCCTGCATCGCATCAACATTATGTATGTATACGAGATAAAACGGACGCCTGTACATATACTAGCTCTGCTAGATGTTAAATTACTGTATACATTATAAACCATTTTTCTATTATAGACATCTTTAGTAACAAATCAGTGTGATGGGGTATACTCATCTTCAGATGGTAATTGCTGATATCGAGTAGCATTTACAAATAAAATAACATTGCAAGCATACATATATTCGCTTATATTAGTATCGTTATTACGTTATTTATATTGTATGTAGGAGACCCGACAACATCGAAACGTTTAGTCATGAGAAATATAATGCAAGCAAGTAACGTGTGCGTCGGTCTGTAAGGCGTATCTTATAGAATTCGCGCACGGACTTACAGCAGTCAACTCCGATTTATCTACATACATAAGATTCTGAAATTATCTCCACGCGGGTAACTAAATTCTGCGATGCGATATAGACATATTTAGCCTACTACTGTACAAAAGCTCATTAAAGATAAGGTAATATTAGATTCCTTTCTGGTGTTCACACACATACGCGCGCACCTATGCACACATACGCGCCCACCTATGCACACATACGCGGAAAATTTGGGGGTTGGGAACGTAGTTAGTTATACTTGCTAAGGCAAATATAGGACTTATGGCTGGCTCCTAGTATAGCATATCACATCGACAAGACGTCACATCAAGGTGACGCCTAGCGGCACATCGAGCGACCACTCAACATGGTGGTGGCCAGTGGCCACAACGATTTTTCCCAACTGATCTGCATGTCAATGGGATTACGTATCATATCCTATTTCCACATGACGATTATTTACTAAAAGCGACCTTTAGTACGTATTAAGTCAAATATAACTCCTAATTAGTCAGATCACTGCTACCACTCGGGAGGGGGGGGGTATTTAAACAGCTATACACACTTAGACGTGATGCGGCCATGATGCCGAGGCGCGCCGAGGATTGACACGTTGTGTCTTCCAATCACAGCCTACGCCGCACCAGACTTTGATATTTTTAAAGATGGGGACCCATTGGACCACCAAATCGCCGATCTCAGGAACTTCATAACCATTCTGCTATGTTAGAACGGTTTCCTACGATAGAGTTTGCCACAAATACGAAAATAACACGCTGTTTAGCGCACTGCGCTACGTCCTTCTGTTGCATTTTCGCATCTCCGTAATCAGAATAAGCCCCGCCTTCTTCGTTGATGGACATAAATGGGGCGTCACCGACGTGACCAGTTACTGTACCTACTGTCTTTCGCCAGCCTGTTTACTTTTCGTAAATAATGAAATGCCCGGCCGATGCATTTCGCATCGAAGTGGAAAATTTTCGGCATTTTCACTTGCTTTCGGAAGTGAACGAGTGCGTCATTCATTGAACATTGAAGTTTTTCTTCAAATTAAATAATTCCAATAATTCCTAACCGCGCTACTCGATTGTTTTAGCCAATGTGAACGTAGCTGTGTGTGTGACGTCTTGCCCGCGCGCTTTATGCTTGGCTTAGCGGGCCTCGAAATAGATATCGGAGGCAGGCACCTCGCAACACGCATGTTTCTTTACATATAGCTTTGTGACGTACGGTGTTCGGGAGTTCTGTGATGATAACTTCGTAATTTCTCAGCATTTCTTAAGGTGCATGGAACATTTTACCAATTTTGTGGTGTCAGTTAGTCACGGATATGTCACAGTAAGTACTAACCGTATGTTTCACATACGTTCACCTATTTTGCACACAGGCGGTCGATCATTGTGAAAAATTGTGTGAATATTTATTTTTATTGAGACGTTCTAAGTGCCTGTGCTTTCAACAGTCTTGTACGTCAATGCACGTGCGTCAAGAGTCACAAACTCAACACAATTTCATCTCTGTTATTGTTGACGCCTGAATGCGTGATTGATCAGGGAGGGGGTGCATGTAAGAGAGAAACATTTTCTTTGGGGTTCCGAAAAACACAATTCCACTTGACAATTTCATGGGCCATTTCAATTGGAAGCTCTGCATAATGGACCACCAACAAGCCCTTTGACTGACTAGTCAAGAAATTGAAAGGTGTGTATATTGCTCTTATTTAGCCGCCGATAGTTCTTATTTAGAACAAAGTCTTCATTGTTATCTTCTACAACTACAGACCACCCGCTGACCGCTGTGGAGACGTGCGCCGGGCCTCGAATTTGGCGCACGTCTCCACTGCGGACAGCGCTTCATACTTAAGCATCCCCGCGGTCGCGTGCGCATATCCCGCGGAACTGCGCGTCTCATCCGCGCGCAGCGTTCAGGATCCACAGCAAAGCTGTGCCACGCAATCTTGTATCATGTCTCTCTAGATAGCATACCGAATATATATAGTATGTGAAATAAAGTTCTCTGCTGATTATCACGTTGCTGGGTATGAGAGACGTCAGGAAAGTATGAATGTATACTGTATAGCGTGAATGTTGTAACTTCACAGGCGCGGGAGTATAGCTCGGTAATAATTAAACCAGTGTCTACGTAAATACGAGTAGGGCACAAAGAAAATTAAATAACAAAAATCCACTAGTCAAACGTGTATTTAATTGTTTGGATGCGAAAGTTTGTATGAAACGTTCGCATGTACCTTTACTATTAGTTTAACATGCTTTATATTCGCTATTATATTTATTTATTTACTTGATAGATATACCATACAAATGGGGTTGATGCAATTCTTCAGCTTAAAGATTTAATAATTAATTAAAATACCAGCCTTAGCAGCGTTAGCGAAATCCATGTATAAACTGGCCAATTAAATAATTTTTTAATTAATCGAAAATTAATGTACTTGCTAAATTCATTTCAATATTTCAATGACATTTGTTATGCAAATCAGATCAATTTAGCCAAGATCATCCTAAACGTTTTATCGGGTTTTAAGGATCCATATCGAACTTCACCATGATACAACAGATCTTTCTTCGTGGCATCTAACACTTCCCTGCAAAAGAACAATATTAATTTAGAGAGAATTAACGTGTCTAACCTAATATTAGCTTTGGTGTACTTGTGCTTACGGTGACATCAGGCTGTTTCACACGAGGGGCGATAACAATATACATATTCAAACAAACACGTTTAGGCCTATATCTTATCATGGTAAGGACGCATACGCATGCGAGCGAACAGAAGTTGATTCGTAATCAGTGATGTCTCATCTAATATAAACAACACGAGCGGACATTATAGATAAAGACCGTCTGGCAGGCGTCTTCGTACCTCTTCGCCGTATGGCAAGTTTCACATCAGAACTGTTTTCTTGTTTCAACGCCCACGCGTAGCAGAGTCCGCATTCATTGTCGTATGTTACGCCATCGGTTCCACACACCTGCGAATCCGATGTGACACGCACAGTTTAGCTAGCGGGTTATAGGGATTTGTCACACATGCAGTTAGATAGACATATGCAGTCAATTATATACTTCCTAGCACGCGTTGATCTGGCCAGAGCTGAAATGCTGTGAAAATTTAATGTTTCGCCGACAATTTTTTATTCTCACCTACAGTGAATTATTATAGCGTTCTCTTCACCTCGGAACGTTTTTTTGTTGTTGATAATTTACAACCGCACACATGGGTGCAGCACGCACATGCATACTGTCCCACACATGCGTACACACACGTGCACTATGTATATTTACTAACTAGCCTATACAAATGTGCCGCGTATAGGTATACCGGATCAATATTTCTCGGGCAAATTCCCTTCAGTGCAGCTTCTGAGCAGATCGGCTCCTCCTCCCCATCATTTTGCTTTTTAGCACATTCACCTGCCAAAGAAATCGGTTTTATATTGCGAGCACCAGCAGACAGAAAGAACGCATTTTCCTAGATAAGCAACAACAGAAAAACAACCATGAATATTATCTCACGGACACGTTAAATAAATGGCATATATATAACAATATTCCTATCTTACATATATATCGTATACAATTAAGATTATATGCGTGTTACAAAGGCAGCATGCAGGTTCTTCAGAGAAAATAGGTATATACCACTTTAATTCGTATTACTTTGGTTTTGACGGACAGTCAATTCCCTCGCTTGATTTTACCTCAAAGTGCTATTAGTGATTACATTTTTACAGGCAATGACGCGCCGCTCATAACAACGGTCGACAGAGTAGATTTCTCACCTCGTCTGGCTATCCTAAGACCAGCCATCTTGACACGCTGCATACACAGCATGCACTCGTTTCCATAGTTTTTGCCGTCAGTGCCGCACACTGGTTTGTATTCCCGCGTACACATCGGACTCGTTTTACACACGGGCTCCTCTGAGGTGTCCTTCAGCGCCATTCTTGGCTGTTTCTTCTTTATCTCTTCAACCTTTTCCTCGCATGGTCCCGCGCGTACCTGTATTAAACGCGCAATACCGTTCGTTGCATCACATCAGTACGGATTTCATTCACATTAGGTTACGTCTCCACAACACCAAAAACGCCTAAATATGAAAACATGAAATGTCAATGGCTACGGCCGTTTTAAGGAAGTTTATAACAGCAAGCTAAATACATGTAAATATAATAACAGCGTTGGTTTAGTTACAATGTCTAAACAACATACAACGATAAACAGACGCGCGGATATAAGTGACACGTTTAGTTAACGTTTGGCTAACGCTATGAATTTGAAAAGCAACCAAATATGAGTGCCTACCATAGACTTACGTGGTATGTGGGTTTAAAGGTATGACTATTCACGCATACGGTTTCCCACGTTATTAGAGACTATTTCACTTATATTATAACCGATTATCCATCATCAATTAATGGAATATATTATATATATATTATATAATATAAATATATATATATATATATAAATATATATATATAATATAAATAAATATATATATATATTTACCATTTTTATGATAGTTTTCCTTTCACAACTGTCCATCTCTAGTTCACATTCGTTGTTATAGGTGCGGCCATTGCTCCCACACACTGGGGCATAATTCCTCGGACATCCCCGCCTACACGCGCTCTTTCCCTCCTTCCCAAGCACTAGTGAGACAATTAGAGGAACACACATATAGTTAAATCAGTTATATTATATATATAGCGATTCATTACACGCGAAAGTTCATATATTTATAAAACCATCCATAAAGCTTGTTGTTTTTATAATCCTATTGGTGGGGGCCATGCTAAGAATTAACTTGAGCTCTAGGCCTACATATGAGTTAACGGGTTTAGCTGTGAATTGGCTATATAAATGACATACGCATATACGATAACTTTCTTTGAACGCATATCCAAATTATTAGTCTACGTAAAACTTTAGAATACGTACCTGCTACAAGTATCGCACACGCAACTGCGAAATGCAACTTCATGACGCTCGTGGTTAGCTGTGGCACTGAAATCGAGAACTACAACTATATACTAAACCTGCACGTGGTATATCGCTATTTATCTATAATGGTCATGCCATAAATATTACTAGATATTTGAACACCTGGGGGGGATATATTAAGGAACATGCATGTCGACATCATTATAAACGACAGGTGCGGTAGTTTACACGGTACGTACGTACGTACGTACGTACCGTTCTATAAAAAACAGGTTATTTCTCCAGGGGTTTGTGGACATATGCACGCAGTAGAATATGCGGGTGCACCCCTGACCGTATAATAAGGTACGCGGTTAGTCCTATCGTAATGCAATCTCCAATCCGCGCTGGCGCGTCATTGAATATTTACCAATAGGGCCAATGACGTCATCTTCTTGTCTTAGAGATAAATCCTGCACGTAAAACGTGGGTAATGCTATCCCCCGGGCGTGGAGGGAGGTGACCGCAACGTGGCAGCACTAGTGTTAGGATAGTGTTAGGATTAGGGTTAGGGTCAGGGTTAGGGTTAGGGTTAGGGTTAGGGTTAGGGTTAATTTTTAATTATTAATTTTAAGGGTTAGTGATAGTGTTAGGGTTAGGGTTAGGGTTAGGGTTAGGGTTAGGATTTTTGCATCATGATATCTGTCCCCACACCATAGATTAATTTTTGTGGATAACACTGCCTATATATAGCGCGGCGACACATATATATTTAGTGTGAGGATTAGTGTTGGCGGTGTTGGAGTGAGGGTTACCGTTAGGGTTAACTTTTTGAACGTCATCGTCAACGTTATCACGTGACCTCCCTCCACGCCCGGGGGATAGCAACACCACTGATCTCTATAATATAATCTCGATTATATTATAGAGATCAGTGAGCAACACCCGTAAAACGTGAGCCATTTGATGTAGTACTGCCACCTAGTGGTGGCATAAACGCTGCTACACGAGACAAATCTCCGAAACACGATATATCAGCCTAAATCGTTAATATATACATATTCCTATCTACATTTTTATTTGTTCAAAGTATACTTATCTAGAAAGCCAGGTGCACTGAACTATTCGTGTTTATTTTACTTATTCACTTTTTAATTTGTATTTCTGCTTAATGTGTAGTAGGCGATACATAAAATGATAAAAATGCTATTTCCATTCAATCATTTAATTAAGCAATGTAGAAGACAATTTTCAGTTTATATACACTCCAGCACATCACATGGTTGCACTAGTGACTAGTCAATGATATTAACATTAGAAAATACAATAGGTACGTGTCCATTCATCTTCTTATGCACGCCATATCCTCCACGAGGATCTTTCGTGTATAACATTACATTTTTATGATAAATATACAGTTACACAGATGAAATACCACTTGGATCCAGTAAGGCAGACAGAATACACAGTAGGAGACATCAGACATGTAGTTTACAAATCAATTGTATACTCACGCAATGTCGAACACAGAATAAAATGTGTTGCAAATGTTACTACTACAATCATTTTATGGCCATCCTCATAGCATATTATTTAAGATGGTTGCAGCAGTTATAACAATAGATACTTATAATAATATATAGTAAGTTAGTAACTATGTACCATTACCAGATTAGCAATTACCATAAGCCATGAGTTTACACTGTTTTTATAATGATCAAGATGTTTAGATGATGTTTTTATGATGATGAATCATGTAAAATTTATTTACTTACTCCAAGTGTATTATTATAAACAGGACTGTTCCTGTTAGTGGTTAAGTCATGCATGTGTACTTTTCCAGGTTAACTATTTACAAAATGCTACACGGTCAGTTTGTAAACAATGATGAGTACAAAAATAAACAATTCATTTGTCATCTAATGCAGAGGCTAGGTCTGTCAACTTTATGTTCTCTAAATTTACAGTAGAGTCCATGCTCTCATCTTTGGCTGCCGCATGCCATTGTTTTCCCTTCTTCTTCTTTTTCTGCATATTGGTGTGTTGGAACCCTCGTCCAATCCCATGCCCGAAGGAAATTTTCTTTGGAAACCTACATGCACCAAGAATGCAATAACATGCACAAATTAAAACTCCCTTTTGTGAGATAACACATTGTTTAATTTAGTGTAGTAAATAAGTCTTGTTAATTATGTTAAATTTAGTGTAGTAAATAAGTCTTGTTAATTAGAACGATCTAACATGCTATCATTCCTGTAGACAATTGATAGCATGGAGAATATATGATAATAGTTACATAGGCCACGTAGTAGTGAATTGAGTAAGCTGACACTCTATGAGTTGAGAGTATGTATGTATGGAAGCGGCATGGATCATATTTTGTTTTTAACAGTGATGTTTTGACCTAGCATTTTAATACGGATTTTTCCAGGAATCTCTATTAACAGGAATGTGGTTCAAACTACACAGTTTATATGTGGAGATATTTACACAAATGGAGATACTGACCTTTGCAAAGCTCTGTTGTCAACAAATGTTGCATCTCCTTCTTTCATTCTTTCATTCTTTGTGTCACATTCCATTGCTACTCCTTGCTGTTTCTTTCCCACCTGAGGTTTTCTGAAAACCAACGGTAGTTACTCTGAACCACAATGTTTATAACAAGTAGAGTATGGAAAAAGATTTTGACGTTTAACTTAGAGGCATTATGGGAGATAATGCTGAGGTTTTACTCACTGTGTCTTTGCAGATGAAGACCTGAAGAACCTGAAATCTGTTGGATAGATGTGATACGCCGTCACATGCGACCATCGCTGTTCCGAGTCCTTAAAGACAATTGAGCAACCTTCCACTATACACTGGAACTGAAAATGAAATGTAAATGGTAATCTTTACACATTAACTAGGTGCACATAACGACGTAGAAAGAGCCGAGCGCCCATTATCATGAACTTGCTATACGTAAGCATATGTTTAAAACTCATATCGGGTTATGGGAAGTATCAAAAGGATCCTGTAGGAAATTTTTGCACAAAGTACCAGGCTCAACGTGTTATTTTTTAAATTTAAGACAATTTGAAAGAATGAAGCATTTTTACAAAAATATAGCATTACGTATGAATGCTGAATCACTAAGGCTGATCTCACACACAACTGATTGTTTTTACTATATTAAATTCTTTATGTTTACAGTTTTAACCTAAAATTTGATAAAGTGTCTCTTTGTCATTGTGTTATAAGAGTCAAACCTTAGAGAAAAATTAGATCTTTGAAGTCAATAAAAAATGAATGAACTGGCTGGCATGAGTTATCATGCTGAGAGGCATGAGTTATCATGATGAGATTGGTTGGAGAAGAGAATTTATCAAGCAAACGTTTCAGTAAAATTTTCAGTAGAGATTTAGCCTAGCAGGGCTTGCCCTTAACTTTTATTTCAGGTGGCCGGCCGGGCCACTTGAGTATGAGATTCAGGTGGCCAAATGGATTTTCAGGTGGCCCGGTTGCTACATTTATTAAATAGTTTATTTGTATCCTGACTATGGGTAATGTGTTTTGGCAAATAATCGCATAAACATAACTAGATTACGACAACAACAAAGAAAGAACAAAACCCTGGCTGAGTTAAATAAGTTTCCAAATATTAAAAAGCTTTCAAATCCTCTGCCAGTATCTTTATTAAGTAGCAGAACTCATGTCATTAAGATGTCAATCAAAACTGTCCTTCAATCATTCAATGTCAGTGTGACTGTCATCTGAACCTTCTGATGAATCAGAATCAATTTCTGACATGGGGTCAGATCCATCAGAGTCTGGCTCAGCTGCTGGTCTATTTTGCACATCCCTACACCCCTCCCCCCTACACCCTACACCCTCTCTGTCTCTACAGTGTACCATCCCTACACCCCTCCCCCCTACACCCTACACCCTCTCTGTCTCTACAGTGTACCATCCCTACACCCCTCCCCCCTACACCCTCTTAGTCTTTACGGAAGATGTTTTCATCTTGTGGCACCTTCCTCCGACAGTGCCTACACCCTCTCTGAGTCTCTACAGGTATCATCCTACCTCCCTTGTCTGCAATACTGTGTAGTTCATCCCTAACCCTCCCCCCTACACCTTCGTGTCCTCTCAGTGATCATCCCCTAGACTCGTCCCCCTCACCCTTTTCTTGTCTCCTTACAGTGTTATCTAGGCCTAACCTGAGCTCCCCTACACCTCTCGTCTCGACAGATGTTCATCCCATAACCTTACCCTACACTCTCTGGCTTCTACAGTGTATAGTTTCTCCCTACACTGTCGTCCCCCTACACCCGCTGCTCTTACAGAATGGTGATCATTTCCTACACCTCCCCCTACACGCCTCCCTATCTCTACAGTGCTATCTCCTGTGACGCCCCTCCCCCTTACCCCTCTCCCTGTCTCGGTGTAGTGTACTCATCCCTACACCACTCTCCGTGTCTATACAGTGTGTGTCATCCTACTACCGCCGTCCTCCCTCCTACGACATCCTGTCTCGTATCAGTGTCTGACGAATTCCTTAACCTTCGCCATACACCCTCCCTGTCTAGCGGTCGTTAAATCCAACCTCCCTACACCCTCCCTACACCTTTCTCGGGTCGCTCTACAGCGTAGCCTAACCATCGACCCGCTACGCGCCCTCCCTGATGGCTTACAGCCATGATATCATCGCCTACGAACCCTCGCCTCCTTACACCCTTTTCTGTGTCTACAGTGTGGGTCATCCCTACAAACAGCCTACACGCGCGTCGCCTGGTGCGTCTTACAGTTTAGCTATCAGTCCGCGGAGACCTGTACCCTGTCTGCTGACAGTGTATTTCCTACAACCTCCCCCTGAACCCTCCTGTCTCTACAGTGTATCATCACTAACCCCTCGCCCCCTACACCCTTCCCCTGCTCTACAGGTATTCATCCCTACACCCCTCCCTGTCTCTACAGTTGTATCAATCCTAACCCTCCCTGTCTCTCACAGTGTATTATCCCTTACACCTCCCCCACACCCTTCTGTCGCACAGTGTATCATCCCTAACACCCTCTTCTATACATACACTCTGCGATGGTATGTACGCACTTTTCTTGAACTCGTGAGAAATGAATTGCGCAATGACCCACACAGTGATGGGATACGAATGGATTGCACGTGCCACTTACTGGTGTTGATTGAGGCAAGTTAAAGCATTGTTTCTTTGTTGCGATTCACATTCTCAGAATCTGCTTCCAGTAAACCACACGTACACACGCGCGCACACGGGCACACGCACACGCACACGCACACACACACGTACACACGCGCACACGCATATGCACACACACACACGTACACACACACTCGGCAATCAGCAGAGCATCCCCTTACGCAATCATGTGTGTACGTGTCGCAAGATCTCTGTGTGAGATGGATGTCCGGACGCGTAGCCACGGCCTTATTTTTATTGGTGGCCAGCCGGGCCACCAACCCGACAGTTTCAGGTGGCCCGACGCCGTTTCAGGTGGCCATTGGCACCCGGGCCACCGTTAAAGTCGAGCCCTGCCTAGTTAACCTTAAGTGGACCATTCATGAATACTCTGAGGGCACCCTGACCAACGTGCATCAGTGAGGCATACTAAACGAAAATAGTGGCCCTAATTTTGATGATGGCGTCAGCGATGATAATGATTGTGGTATAGAGATATTTTATTACCTAAACATTGCAAAATTATTCTCACCATGTCTTGCTTCATTGTGAGAACATTAAACAGTACATCATGCCATTCAAGTACGTGGATCTCTAGCAGCTGACTCGTTGGGAATACTCGCTTACAGTGCTCACACACGTGTCTGTGACAGAGATTGTAATGACTTTCACTGACACTCATGCTGCTAAATTCTCTTCCACATGCCGGGAGATAACAGAAGAACCCTGCTTGTGAGTCACTGTTTAAAAAAACACAATGTATAACATATATGCACATAGCTAATAGGTATTAATTTACATAATTTAATGGGACACAACACGTACTACGGTAGCCATAAAGTCTATCAGATACTGGAGCGAGGAACGTTGTATGATGACATTCTCTGATACAGTTACATCTATGATCATTAATCACACTCTTGTTCTACTAATTTTTCAACGATATAAATTAACCACTCCAATTCAATGCAAGTATATTATGAAGTATTTACAACTGCCTGTAATCAAGTTATCAGTCGACCATGCATTCACTTCCCCAACTAACCGTACCTATTTAGGCCATTACTGCTTGAATCCATCACCATTGTGACTACTTGCTTCTCCGGGAGATCATTGTGAGCATCCACAACTTGAACCAAGTTATCAAATTCAGAAGGGTGAAGAAAAATGGGGCTGTACACCATGGATTTAGTCTCACTCACACTGCTCTCACTGACAGACTCCTCAACTTCCATCACTCTTTCCGATGTGATGACTGCAAATGAAATATGCAAATTATTAATCATTTAAATAATCTCCAATGGTAATATAGTGATTCTGCATTTTCCATGTAAAATTGGTGCCTTATAGATAGTAACAATTTATAAACTATAAAACTACAGAAAGAGTAAATATAGACTATAGTCACACGTTTTTCAAATAAAACTACTATGTAAAGTAATGTGGTCATGGTGCCACTGTGACAGGGTCACTAATTTGGCTCATAGGGTCTATTTCCCCCAGGGTACTGCAGGGTTATCCTTGGGCCCCACCTTTTGTACGGGTATTGCTCTCTTGAAGATTAAACGTTTACCCTAAACCTAACCCTAACAATAACCCTTAAACCTATTATATTGATATAATATTATATTTATATTGATGTAAATGACATTGGTTTTATTGGGACCCATGTTCTCTATCCTTGAACCAAAGGGGGAGAGTAATGACCAATGTTAATTATTATTACTATTAATAATAGTAATAATAAGGAAGTGTCTAAACAACCGGATCCGGTTTCGGTATCCTGAAAACTAAACAACCGGCTCTCTTCTCTGATTGGCTAATTTTGTCACTATTTCATTTATTATTATTTTTGGCTAATTTTATTTTATTTTAGAATTAGGGATAGGGTTAGGGTTAGGGTTAGGATTATTGTTAGGGTTAGGGTTTGGGTTAGGGTTAGGGTTAGGGTTAGGGTTAGGGTTATAGGGTTAGGGCTGGTATATAGCTCTAATCTTCAAGTTGGTTGCAGTGGCTCAACGGTAGAGCGTTCGCTTCGTGATAGTTAGGTACCGTGTTCGAACCCCATAAGGTGTTTTTATTTTCCTCTGCTTTCTGTATTTCTTTGAATTTTATTTGTTTCTGCATTTATTTGTTCCGTATTCATTTGTTTGTTCTGTAACTTTTGTTTATGTTCGGAATTAAATATATTTCGTTATGTTTAGCATTAAAAATAATTGTCCTGTATAGTTTGAACATAGACCAAAGCTCAGAGAAAAGAGCGGTTAGTTTAGTTTCATGCCTCCGAAACGGTCGTTACGTATTAGACACTAGCCGAAGTGAAAATTTAAAATGTCAAAAAATGTTGGGCAGTCTAGATGGGCATTTGGTCCGATGATCGTGCGCGACTGTTGTGTCTCATAGTATTGCAACGAATGATTGCGAAATTGTGGTTTGAAATAGAAATAGTTTGAAATGTGTGTGTTAACCATTAGTCTTCATTCTGCAAATAGATCAGCATTACACTATGCTTTTGATAAACAATGCTATACAAAATTATGATCTCACTTGTTTCTGGTACAGTCAAATCATCTAAAGTTTAGTTACATTTCTGTAATAATGTAACGATATATGACATGGCGTTTACCATTTAGTTTCTAATAATGGTAGTTTATAAAACTATCTTAACTTTTACTGAAAGGTATAGTCTATTCTGCCTAATGTTAAGCTTCATTTTATCAATTTTTAATAAAAAGCGTAAAAAAATATTTCTCCGACAGAGAAAAGATGTTTTGAGTTTTTATACTTGAAAGACAATAAGCAGTAGTTAGTTGATTAATTTGCCATGGGAATTAGGATAGTAAAACTCATCCAAGAGAATGATTTTTTTTTTTTGTTTTTTTTTTTATTTTGATTGAAAGCTGCAACATGCAAATACATAATTCATCGTAACATAATTCAAATTGGCACTTTTGCTAACAACCCATTACATGGCTTATAGCTTTGCTAAATTCATCCTAGATGAATAACGTGCCTTAGCACAGTGACATGGGGACAGGGATGAACTCGTGAGTCGATTATATACGTTTCGAAATCTGACTAATTTACTGGGAAGATTATCATTTAATAACTGTGTTAATAACTCCAGAGGTTTTACACTTAAATACAGAACGTTTTCCACTTCAGTTAAGGCTCACACTAATACATAAACAAAGATCGAAAAATTGGATATCACGCAAAATTATTAAAGCAAATAGTGCTTTGCTTACCAATCCCCCAAATAAAGTCCCACAGATAAAAATAGGCATAGTAGGCGATTTATCAAAGATAGATTTTAAATAGTTTTCTGAGCCTACATAATGCAGCACAACAGAGACTTCCACACGGACCTGTATGGAAAAAAAATAAGACCGTGACGTTCCTCGAAGTGTCAGTACAAAGAAAAACTCATAAGTTAACGTTCGACCAGCATTTGACGACTTACCGAAAATTACGAATAAGACGCGAAGTCATCATTTATACGAACTTATAGTAGGGAGCTCATGCTCCACACGGACAGTCGATTCGCGACAACACAATAAGTCAAACAATGAAACAATCGGGTCCGTACATCAATTGCACATGCATGCTGACAAACACACGTAACTACATCAATCTAGAGCGGCAAGCGCCACACGCTGGTACTCATGAACACCTCTTTGATTAAAGATAACTTGGACATTTGAGAACATTTGCGTGCTCGTCCAAATTCTGAACACAATACTGGAAAAAAAACGGATATCGCCAAGCCCAATGCTACTAGAAACGAACTAGTTAGATTTAAGCAAAAGGCAGAATCACTACTTATAATGATACATCTAGACTGTACTTACAATTAACACGACTGCTATGCAATATCAAATCCACTGATCCGACAGATAACAGTTACTTACCCAGTATCACGTTAATTTCGCCACCACTCACCAATTGTTCATACTACGCATCAGCATATTCTAACGACTAATGGAGGAAATACTGTTTTGTATACAGCTGATCCTAGGCACGACTTTCCACATAATAGCTTATAAAATGAATACTTAAGCGGGGCTATCCAAGATTACTAGAAAAAACGAAGACTTGACACTCATATTTCTTATCGAATTGACGAGAGTGAAACGATGACAACTTATCGATTTTAATTAATTAAGATATTTCACACCGTAAACTTACCTGATAGATTTCAAAAATACAACGGTTACACACTTTATATAGACCTCGAATATGCTAACTTATCAGCAAGATTCACCTTGTCAAAGTACGCGTGTTCGAATTGAATTCGAGCAATTTCCTCCGTATTACGTTTAGGCCACTGAATGCCAACATCTGATTAGCCAAAAACCTCACTGATATGACGTTTCTGGCACAGTAACTGGAAGCCGCATATGCATGGGAAAACTACTAGACTTAGCTCTAGTAATAGAAAGCTCGCAGATACATGCATATAGGCGATAGCCGGAGCTACCTCGGCTATAGTACTAGAGTATACTATAGTCCTTACTAGCTACATATAGTAAATACAGTAACTACACAGTATACTCAAGAACGTCTTTGCTAGGTTAGAAACCTGTGTGGTCGGGTAGTTTACAAGTACTACACTATACTAATAGATAGCCCGTCATGAGAAACACAACACGCTCACAGGAATGAAATTCCACCTATATTAAGATATATGGCAAAAACAGACAACTTTTGAGGCATTATCACCATTTATGTAAGTACAGACTCATATCGATAGTTCTAATTCTAACAATATCTGACCGAATTTTCAAACTAAAGTGCCATTCAAGCTATAAATATCCCGGTACTCGCGTATTAAACGCCATCATTGTTACTAGCAATTATATTCCCTATTTCTGTCCTTAAAACAAGCCCAAGATAACTATCTGGGCTTGCAAATAGCAGACGCGTAAATTAATGTTGATTAGTCAGCAAAACAGTACACAATATTCAAGGTAGTTCCCATGCCGATTGTAAGACAATTATTGGCTGCCTTTCTGCGCGCTTTTGCATATGTATAGACGTAAGTAAGAACAAAATAACGGTCCTCTACTATCCAGTAAGGATAGCACGCGTTAATAATAATTAATAGTATTATTATTTTGCACATTTTAAATACTCTCTAAAGGTTCTGTCATCTTACAACTTATAAATTTCATACCAGAGTACTCCTGAGTACGTGTTCTCCACACGTGAATAATGTTAACAAAATGATATTTGTATATTTAACAAAAATATAGAATAAAGAAGCACAACATTTAGGCATGAGCCATGATGATGGTTTAGGCATGAGCGCCACTAGCGCCGCCCAACGACAAAGTAAAAAACGAATAATTTCACTCGTCATTACGGGAAATTGTGGTTGTTCCAGTGGCATCAAGGTTTTTCAATTAACCTTTTTCTGAGTCTCCAGTAATTTGTTTAATAACTATAATAGAAATCTAAATATCTACAGGACATGTTAGCTTATAAACTTTGTTACCATAAATATTTATCCATGTTTTATATACGCCAGTATGGCTGCTCCCTTACTTGCTTGTGTTTAGATCACAGCCGCCCACGACGACATGTTTATTTAGCATTTTATTGAAACGCTCCAAGTGTCTGTGCCTGTGCACGCACGCCGTTGTGCAGAAACAAGACTAGTAAGTAGTACAGATAAAAATTTTAAACTGGGTTTCTTCTACATAGGAGGCACTACGGCGCACCGCCGTTGTGAAAATGTTCCTCAGTTCCTGTACTGTAGGCCTGTACCGGCGTATTTGGACGCTCGCCCGAAACTGGACGCTCCTAAGTGCGCATGCGCGCAGGCGCCTCTTGTTTTGCAAGGGCGCACACAGCGCATGCGCAATATGCGCAGTATTCTACTACGAGCATCCAAATTCGCCGGTGTACCGGCGTATTTGGACGCTCGCCCGAAACTGAACACTCATAAGTGTGCATGCACGCATGTTCTTTTGTTTTTCTCTTGTTCTTGCGTCAGCCCTTAGGCGTCTAAGGCGTCAGCCCTTGGTAACACGTACCGTAAAACCCAGTTTCGAACGCGTATCTTACGGACTCCGTACGATACGCGTATAGCGTGACCTTGACTTAAACAGCGTTCACACGTAGTTTTGGAATGTACGTACGTCGCGTTATAGCTGGCGCAAGTAGTAAGCGCAGTGAGCTCATATTTCGTAATCTGGTGGAGAAGGAGGAAGGGGAGAAGGGAGAAGCTGGTGGAGGAGGAAGGGGAGAAGGGGAGAAGGGAGAAGCTGGTGGAGGAGGAAGGGGAGAAAGTGGTAGAGGAGGAGGAGGGGGAGAAGGTTCTCCCTTCTCCACCAGCTTCTTTCCTTCCTTCTCCACCAGCTTCTCCCCCTCCTCCTTCTCCACCAGCTTCTCTCTTCTCCTCCTCCTCCTCCACCAGCTTCTCCCTTCTCCTCCACCAACTTCTCCCTTCTCCCCCTCCTCCACCAGCTCCATTCTCCCTCTCCTTCTCCCCTTTCTCCTTCTCCACCAGGTTCTCCCCCTCCTACTTCTCCACCAGCTTCTCCCTTCTCTCCCTCCTCCTTCTCCACCAGCTTCTCCCCTCCTTCTCCACCAGCTTCTCCCTTCTCCCCCTCCTCCTTCTCCACCAGCTTCTCCCCTCCTTCTCCACCAGCTTCTCCCTTCTCCCCCTCCTCCTTCTCCACCAGCTTCTCCCCCTCCTCCTTCACCAGCTTCTCCCTTCTCCCCCTCCTCCTTCTCCACCAGCTTCTCCCCCTCCTCCTTCACCAGCTTCTCCCTTCTCCCCCTCCTC
>NW_014577281.1:37689-49233 GCF_000485595.1 Priapulus caudatus | reverse complement strand
GGCAATTTCGCAAGTGGTTAATTTCGCGGTCGGTGAATTATGAATTAAGTACTTGGTATTATTCGGTATGAATTATTCGCGTGTTGTTATTTTCGCGGTCGGGAACGCGTTCACGAAATTCGCGAAAATTAAACCACCACGAAATATACAGCATATACAGTATATGCAAATAACCTACCAGTTTTCTATAATGTGGTGTAGTATGTTTGTAGCATTAATATGTAAAATTTATATCTAGTAGGCAATTTGTTTTTAGAATTTTAGCATATGGTATTCGTATGATGGTTTAGCTGTTTTAAAATTCAGCGCTTCCCACGTTCAATTTTTGCCCAATGCATTACGCAATCAATTCTATTTCAGATCAAATCAGAGAAGTGCTGAAAACCGATGAGAGAGTCAAGGTGCTTGCCGAAGAACTCTACGATAAGAAATCTCTCCTCATCATGGGTCGAGGCTTCAACTTCGCTACCTGCCTAGAGGGGGCACTCAAAATCAAGGAGTTGACGTATATGCACTCGGAGGGAATCTTGGCAGGAGAGCTGAAACATGGACCCCTTGCACTCGTCGATTCCAATATGCCTTTGATGATGGTGATAACGCGCGACCAAGTGTACTCGGTAGGTCATTCCTTGACATGCTGGTTGCTAGCCTTTGTTGGAGTCCATACCCTTCACTCTTAGAATATTTTCTCACACTCTTTGTTAAAAGAATATGATTTAAGACAGTTGTTAGCACTTTTAATGAAAGACAAACAATTATATTCTTATACTCACTTTACTTAATTGGTTATCTTGCTCCACGATTGTTCGTTATTTTGTCCTTTTATGCCATGGGGCATTTAGCTTACCAGCCAAACTTCTCCATTCCTACCTGTCCCCCTCAGGCTCCCCCAGCTTGTGCCAGCTGGTTTCTGGGGCACGATGTGAGAAACTTATAATAATTCTGACAGTGCGAGTCTAATCCTTTCAACATGAAGTTTTATACATAGTCATTACGTTATAAACTTAGTATTCATGATGTTTATGACAATTCTGCTTTACCCGTCTCTTGATTGCTTGCACACAGAAATGCATGAACGCACTGCTGCAAGTGACGGCGCGCGGCGGCCGCCCGATCATCATCCTGGAGAAGGACGACGACGAGACGAAGAAGCACGTGGAGAAGATGCGATACATCGAGGTGCCGCACACCGTTGACTGCCTTAGCAGCATCCTCACCACCATCCCGCTACAGCTGCTCTCGTACCACATCGCCGTTCTGAAGAAGTGCGACGTGAGTATTATTATTATTATTATTTTTATTATTAAATCTTTATTGCATGTAATTCAAATACAAGTACATGTACAGTCTTTTTCATGGAGAAAAAATCTGATAAATGCAATAGTGTTGAGCAGTTAATATGATAAAATTTCTGAGTGATACAGTACAAAACAGTGCTATACAACATGAAGAAAAAAATATAGTAGCACGTGTATGCACGTGTTAGCTAATCATGATGGCGTTAGTTCACAACTTGTGGAATTCTTAGACGTGTAGCGCTGTTAGTTTGGAATTCAGGGAATTATAGTGGGTTGTAACAGTGTGAGATCAAAATACGCAGAATTCTTGGGAGTCTGACGGTATTAGATGAAAATTTACAGAATTCTTAGTGGTGTAGTCGTGCTAGATGAAAAGTCATATGGAATTCATAATGGTTTAATGGCGTCATTATTATCGGTGTAATAATGTCAGATGAAAACTTATGGAATTCTTAGGGGGGTTTTAACGTTCTAAGTGTATTTGGTCAGAATTTCATGAAAGCTTTAGTTGTAAAAATTTCATTTCTAAACTTCCGATAAATAAATTGCATAGGGACTTCTTGTAAACAATGCACTAAATAAATGTGCTTAGCTGCTATATCAGTAAAATTAAACAGTCTTTATGTACATTTAATAATATCCTCTAAAAAAAGTGTGTGAATGAAGTGTTTACATAATAACAATAATAGGTGCGTTCACACTGGCGCGAATTAGCGGGCTGCAAAACCCGGTTTTTGCAGCCCGCTCGAAAAACCGAGCTTTTTACAAGTGTGAACGCAATTAGCTCACTAAATCGCGCTCAAAATAGCGCGCTGCAAAGAACACTTCCGACAGCCTATTTGCACCGCGGCGTGTTAGCGAGATATTTCCGCCTGTGTGAACAACGACACAATTAGCTCACTATTATCTCCGCTATTAGCGGGATGAGCAGCGTGGTTTTTCTTGTGTGTGAACACGCCTAAAATTATGTGTTTATTCCTTGAAATTAGAACCTCTAAACTAGGTTTATTCTCAACACAAACCTTTCTCCACTATCCTGGAACTTACTATGTATCACAATACTCTCAGCTGTATTAAACAAATATAACCTGTTAGAAAAATTCGACGAGCGCCATTTCTGTTGACCTGTTACATACAGATGCCCAATGCGCATAGCGTTTGGTTAACTTTGACTCCAAGATCGAATGTATCATTGGATGCCTGCTGTCAGTTGTGACATCATGACGAAGTTAGCTGAACGCTATGCGCATTGGGAATCTGTAAGTCACAGGTCAACAGAAATGGCGCTCGAAGTATCACCGCTCGTCACTTCAAATTTTTGTAACAGGTTATATTAGTTTAATACAGAGTATTGTGATACATAGTAAGTTCCAGGATAGCGGAGAAAGGTGTGTGTTGAGAATAAACCCAGTTTGGAAGTTCTAGTCTCTGAAAACTGCCGGGCATTTAGGAAATCGAAAACCGTGCCCGGCAGCCGGATATTTTCTAAGTGTCGATTGCGAGTTCGTTCGCTCAGTGATCCGAAGCTAGGAGAATTGGGCTTGTTCGAATATACAGCTCTAACGAAAATCGCTTGACATTTCTAAACAAATGTAGAATACTTTGGATCACGTAGTACACTGTTTACTTGAGAAATCACTGAAAATTAAAAACTGCCGGGCATTTAGGAAATTGAAGACCGTGCTCGGCTGCCGGGCATATAGCCACTTTTTTTTATTGTATTTACCCGCCGTTATCAAAATAGTGTTAACCCAAAAATAAATTGATTACCACGTGTTTCTGACTATATACATGGAAAATCGTAATGAAATTCACAGCAACGTTTCTTTTTGCGTGCCGGCACACTCGTGTGTCATTCCCGATTGTAGCTCTAGTAACTATAGGCTATAATATAGTATAGCCTGGTTGCCGGACCTAGTTACTAGAGCTATCCCGATTGCAGCTTTTTCCTCGATTCCGGGAAAGTTTTGCTGTCGCTCCCTCGTACCAGCGGTGCCCACCCCTACATATACAGCAATAAGCATGCCCACGTGACTGTAACAATCAGTGCATTAAATTCCTCCCTCCCCCTGTACTTCAATCAATGCCGCCCAGCCAGCAAGCACGCACGCACGCACGCACGCAGCCACGATGTGCACTGCCAGACGTGGGTAACAGGGGTGTCGCGTTTAGCTCGGCGCCGAATGTGCACCGTGTGCGGGGGCCTTTACACTAGAAATTTTTCAGTTGTCCTATCGGGCAACTAGCAGACCTACCAAGTCTCACGCATTTCGCGGGAGACTCACGCATCTGGACCCATTCTCCCGCACTCCCTCCCGCATGCCCTATGCATTCTCACGCATTCACACAAAAGAAAAAAAATTAATACTGTATTTAACTACTTAACTTCATACTGCATGTAACACTTCAGAATTAACGTTTTTATGCCTTAAAATTTAATGTTTGTCTTCTTTTCTTCGAATGCTAACAGAATATATGTATTGCAACTACATATTTTAAAGCCAAATATTCAGAAACTGGTCGTGTTTGAAAATATTCTGAACCTCCAGCATTATAGACCTCTCCCCCCCCCCCGCATCTGTCAGCAGAATCCACATTTGTGCTATATTCATTTCATGACGGTATTACTATTTAATGTGAATACGTGTATCATCTCATATTCATAGTTTATTTGTTCCTTTTGACAACTTGAAAAAGAGATTCAAGAGTCTCATACAATGTGTTCAGAATAGCTTAGAATGCACCAAATTGCACCATTTTTTCTAAAATTTTCCGGGGGAGCATGCCCCCGCATCCCCCCTAGCTGGCCAGGCACATCCATTGCTCACTGTGCTAGGACCTCGCAACACACAAACACGCCTTTGAATCCATTATGCGCGTTTTTTTCCCCAAACCGGCCATTACCTCCGTAAGAACATTTCGAGAGAGTAAATACATTATGAATCATAGCATAATATTTACACATGTATGATGTAATAAAAATGTGAAAACGTTTTTTGTTTCATGTCACATAGAGCACTTTCTTGGCTGTTACTGCGATCATAGGAATTATCACCTACTGCACCTGCCATGTGCCTGGTCAACTAGTTTCTTCTGGAAATGTTGGCAACAATAAAACTGATGCGACCGTCATGGATTCGGCCTAAATTTAGACATTCATGTTTCAGCAGCAGGTTGTATACAGTTTCATATGAGAAGGCTATACGATCTCCAGTTGGTAAACGGATACCACAGACTCCTGCAAATACTTATGCCAAGCAGATCAGGTTCGGTGAAAAAGCATATGGTGACCTGAGAGAAAATGTTAGATATGCGTGCCATATTTATCGAGAAAAAGTTGACAAATTACCTGCAAGCGAATCTCATAGAGTTATTGAGAATATTCTTAGTGATATCAAGCTGCACAAAAAGAAAATAATAGCAACTGAATTCACTGAAGTGTTGCAGGTTCTTGCGACTTGTGATAATAATGTTTTAAAGAGATACTGTAATGATGATGGCTTCAAGGATTTATGGATGTTAGGAGCAGAAGTTTCCAATACACTCAGCGATGACCAGTTAAAGATAGTGTTAAGGAGCCTTACGAAAATCTATATGCTATGGTCAGCTAGCATCACTGATGTACTGATGGGCTTGGATCACTGTTGTGCACAAAGGTGTAGAGACTGGAATACCACAACATTGCTCCTGGTGGCTGACATTTGGCACTTGATGGCTGTAAAACCTATCCAGTACATGCAAGCAATGCTAAACCTGTTTGATATAGACACTGAAACGTTTGCAGCATTATCTACACCACAGCTCGTTCACTTAACCTACTTTGTTGGTAACGTGCGTGGAGGACCAAAATCCCTACTTTCATCTATAGAGACTCGACTTGAGAATGTCATCGAAGATTTGTCAGTGTCAGAGATTGGGCTTGTATGCCATGCCCTTTTCAAGTCGTCCTATAGCATATGCTCGACGACTTTGCTGCAGAAAATTGGTAACAAAGTACAAAAAGACTTTAGTGAGCTTGACATCTACTCATCTGTAAGCATACTAAAGCAGTTTAGGTACTCTGGGTTTTATCAGCCCAGTTTCTTTGCTGCATTAGAGCTTTATCTCACAGATGAACATGTAGAAAAGCTGAACTTAGTTGCTATATCACATTATGCAGTTACATTTGCATCATTTCGCTACTGGAATGAGAAGATTTTTAATGCATTTGTTAACAAATTTATAAGTGTAGCAAGTGTGCCTAGAAAACTTGTGCCTTTTAGTAAAAAGGTTCAGGAATTGCATCCTTCAGTTAGAGCTCGATGTAAAGATATTGCTAAGCTGCTCTGGGCTGTTACGTCAATGAACCATCCATGCGAACATCTCAATTTTGACGCGGTTGCACTGGACGAAGTACAAAGCAGAGTTGCAACTGGTGAAATGGACTGGTTTCCACATTACCTGATTGATTGTCTGCATTCCCTTGCCATGAGAGGAATCTTTCCTTATGACCTCATCAGTTTGGTATTGAGTACTGACTACTTAAAAAAAATCAAAGGTAATGTAATCATTGAACTTCTGTGGGCAATTTACTCTGTAAAGTCCAGAGTTTTACAGTAGTGATCATTATTTATTCATAGTAATAAATTGTTTTACAGCATGAAATGCCAGTAAAAACGAACTGTCATTGCAGTAACACAAAATAATTGTGCTGGTCTTTACTTTGCCATACGTTATCAACCTGTATTGCCTTCAGTAAAATCCTTCCCGAATTTTGTAAATAATCAGAATTCTGTTTATAACGGATGATGAATAATCAATTTAATTCATGTAAATATGTGTGTTACGAACAGAAGCTGCTCTTTATGAACCTAGACGGCAGCTGTTTGTACTGGATGGTTCAATTGGAATTGAATGTCAAGATTACACAGGAAATCGACTACCACCGTCATTCAAGGACCAACTACCTGCAGCAATAACTGGCACAGATGGCTTTGAATTGAAGGCAAAAGTTGGCCTCACAGATATTATGCAATGCTTAAGTGACCTTCTTGGTGGAAAGACTTTCATACATTGCCGATCAATAATACCTCATTTCAAAACGGCAGGTATATATTATTAAGGAGATAGTTGAAACTCAAGATAAATTCAAAATAGTTCATCACTGTTATTTTTGTAAACAGGTTAGTAACTATTAATAAAGCTGTATATAGTTATTGTTAATGTAGTCTCTTGTGACTAGTACTGATATATATATATATATATATTATATACAAGTTGGATTTTAATAATTAATATTTAAGCTGTAATTTCTAATTGTGCATCTAAGGTCTTGTGCATCTTTTGTTGACCATAATATATTAATTTTATTGTGCATTGTTTTAATAGTAGTATGTTAATTCTCCATGTTCAATTTCATGGTGAAGATATCATAATCCATGTTGACTCTGCGGGGCACCCATTGGCTGTGAAGCAAGGACATGCTTCTAAAGCTCACCAGAGAGACCTTGCAGTTCCACTGAGTGATAACATGTTACATGGATTGCTAGGCAGAATACCAGCTCCAGAAAAGTCACCGGCAGTTGAAAACAGGTATATCATGTACGCAGATGTATGCTAACCATGTTGCTTTCATGTTTCTTTCATTAGAAAGTTTTTTGTTTGTTCTGCACTTGTGGATATAGTAAACTGCTTATACCAGCCAATAGTGGAGAATGGTGATTGACCATGAGCAAGTGCTTCCAAAGATCTTAAAAAAATCTTTAAACGATGTCCTATAAATTCTTTATCGGTTATAATGTAAAATACAAAAAGCCTCACTTCACAGTCGCATTTATCACAACAGGAAACTAGCAGTCGAGGTCCTAGGTCAAAACCAATGCGTCAGAGATAGAAATGTTCTACTTGGATTGAATCGGATGAAAATGCGACAACTGGAAAAGCTTGGATACAAAGTTATTTTAGTATGTATATATTTTCTGATTTTCCGCTCTTCCTGCAGCATCATGAAGGTGTGCTGCACTTGCTACTGCTCGTATTAACGGTATTATAGCATGTTTTTCTAAATGTATGGGTGCAATTTCTTGAATTATTACATGTATGTGCATGTGTGACTGTGTGTGCATGCATGTATTTGTGTCATAATTTGGGGCATGTGTTCTGGCTTATTTATGCAGAATGCAAGTGATGCAAATTTTGCTTAAAAATATGCCCCCATGCATTCTCTTTCTTTGGATAATTGCAACCCCTTACCATTAACTCTAGTAATACCCCCATGTTACGTAAGTAATGCATTTCAGAAAAAAACATTATTATAGTATATAAATATAAGTCAGTTTCAATATATTTTTATGATGTGTTACTGTGTTTCAGATCTATCCATTTGAAATTCAACAATTGGAAAACTCTACACATGAAGAGAGGGAGGACTTCCTAAAAGAGAGGCTCAGTAACTACATTGCCTTCTAGACTGGTTATACAATACATTATCCAGAATATTGCGACTATAAATTAGTTTTACGTCAAAGGTCTGTTGGATGAAGCTAATTGGAAGGTAGTGAATGTTATTTCTGAAGTATAACCAATTAATTGGTAACTGTAAGATGCTGCAATTTGCTGTTCTACAAAGTGTATTGTGTTAGAGAATTCTGAGCCATTGCACTTACACAAAAATATATTAAAATTCAGAAACATATGAAATCGTCTGTATTCTGAGAGCAAAGATTCCTGGGTTTTAACTTTTAAAATTTCAGTGAATTTGCTATATGTGTAATAAAATTTAAAAATTTTAAAAATTAAAAGCATAAACGGACTTAGTTTGTGTCTTGTTGCAGTTATAATACTAAATTGTGGTGTACCCCCTCTCACTCACACGCCCTCCGTTTAATTGTATCTCTGTCTGTCTGCCTCTCTCCCTCTCCTCTCTCACTCTATCTCCTTTCCTCCCTTACTTTTACCCCATACTCTTTCTTCTCCCTTCTCCACCAATGCTCCTGCATTCTTCACCTCCTTTCCCCCCTCGACAGCCCTTCTTCAATAACCTTCCCTCATATATATACCTTCTCCACTTTTTTCTATAAAGAAGTGGCCACCACCACGCCATATGAGTCTTAAATGACTCACTTGATGTGCTACGCAAATATCGATAACAACCGCACATATCAATGCGCAAATAACCCAGGAATTTGCTGTATAAAATCATGTATATATTTAACAAACAAAATAGTTCCGGATAGTCAGTGACAATCAGTGTAGAGGTGATCTTGCGAGTGTATAGTGGTGGCTGGCTTGTGCAGGTACGTGTTGGTTCGTAATCTCAGGGTGGCTAGCTCCTATTAGCAGATGGTAGTAGAGGGTGGAGGCGTGCCTGTGTTGAATCCTTCAAGCAGCGTCGTCGGTCGGTAGGGTGCTAACGGTAACATAATATTCTCCAAGTAGGATCATCAGTAAGTTAGCATCTCCAGATGGCAGCGTTTCCAAATAGGTTCAGAATCTCCAGACGGCAGAGGTGTCCTAGGTGGACTGACTCATCTTGAGCCAGCCGCCGTGGCCGGTGCCAGTCGGCTGTCGGTCCTGCTCTCGGTCCGACTGTCTCTGCTCTGAGTGTCTCTCAGGTTGACTTCTCAAGAGGGCGTATTTATTACAAAACTGCGTGCCGTGACTTGTCTTGCGCAGCTTGTGAGGTCGTGCGTTTTGGACTTGAGGGCGAGAGGGTGAGAGGGCGAGACCTCGGGTGATAACTTTCATTTTTATGTGTTAGTTATAGCTTTTGCTTATACTCTAATTGTTCAGTTTACCGAAGGTTGCATAGAAACGCAGAAAAACTGCGTTATTTTTAGGTCGTTGAACTGTAGTAAAATTTGTTAGTTTTGTTGCCTAGAGAATCCATTACTATATTTCCCTCAGGTAATGCCTACTAGCCACTACTAGCCACTACTACTCTAGCCATACTGAATTACGAGTTTTTGGATGACGTAAGCCAAAGACGTATACGTTTTGTGAAACTAAATTGCCATTTCTAATAAAAACACCGAGACAGCAGTGCCGTAGCCTGAGCTAATTCTTAGAGTGATGGGGAAAAATTTCATGACCTTTAACTGAGTAATATTGACAATAGCGATGAAATGTTTGTAGTTTCAAGAAATAAACTGTAGCATTATATATAGCCCATAGAATTATAACTTTATTATATGCTATTCATGGCACACCCTCATTGTAAGTGATTGAATTTTGTTAATTTTGTTTTGTTATATTTTCAAAGTTTAATTCATTCTAACATTCAAAAATCATTTGTAGTATATATAAACGATAAATGATTTTTAAATGTTGTACAATATAATATATATTAATATATTATACAATATAATATTGTACTACAGAGTTGAGTACGTAGCCAAGTTGAAACGTCTTCGTGCATAAAAAACGTTACGCGCCTCTCGCGGGTTCGGCTGAATTAGCCGTGAAATTACCCACAGATATCCCATAGATATAGTACAGTATACTATTCTATTATTCATTCTATTCATTCCATATCCATCTTCTATTCCATATCTATGGATAACCTCTAATACAGATATACATTGTACGTATCTATGCACTTTGTGATTATATATGAATATACACACTGTATGAATATATTTTACACTCCATTAATATATACAATGTATAGACCGGGAGCCCAGGGGGGTCAGACTAGCTGGAAAGGAAACCAATTTTCATGCATATAGCAATGATTTGTGTACATACCCGTGTAAGGAAATGGAAGTCTGCCGGGCAACCGGTGGTGGGTGTGGTCAGTGGGGTCATTTGAAAGGCACCCCAAAATTGAGCTAGATTAGCTGGAGAGGAAACCCCATGAAACCTATTGGAAAATGTTCGGCATGGTCCCAGGTATCAGGAATGGACACTGCCAGAATTTTTTAATGGTGGGGCGCATCCGCCAGACCTAAAAAACCGTTACCCCAAAATTGAGCTAGATTAGCTGGAAAGGAAACCTTCTGGCACCCATTGGAAAATGTTCGGCATAGTTTCAAGTATCGTGAATGGACACTGCCAGAATAATTCAGTGGTGGGTGTATCCGTCAGACACCCCCAACTGCATCCACCCCCAAAATTGAGCTAGATTAGCTGGAAAGGAAATTTTTTGGAACCCACTGAGAAATGTTCGACATAGTCCCAGCTAGGTATCGTGAATGGCCACTGCCAGAATAATTCAGTGGTTGGGTGTGCCCACCAGACGCCTCCAACTGCCCCCACCCGGGCCTTCATTATTTAGATAGATTAGCTCAGACGTAGATAATATCCTATTATCTACTTCTGATTAGCTGGAGAGGAAACCACTGATCTATCGGTCAGCTTTGCTTCTCTACCTTTTCTTTTCATGTTGTTAATTTGCAGAATAGAAACTTCCGACAAATCTCGAATGTACAACACATTGATTTGATGAAACAACATTATTCCCTTATATAAAGCACTTCTTCTCAACACTTTTATTTCTTATATACAGTGTATATATAGTGGTTATATATACAGTATAGTTCACTGCAGCGACCCCACTTGAGTGGGACTAATAATGCGAAGAAAGAAAAAGAAGAAGTGTCTTCAAAATCATGCGGACAAGCAAAATCACCTGAACAGTTTCTCTCATAAAGCCATACGGCAAATAAATAAAAATAAAAATATTACTCACAAGGTCATCATCACAAGGTATTAACACAAAGGTATTTTATTTCTATAAAATGAAACATCATATGGCATACATTTACAATTCCAAATCACATTATTGCCTCCCAATTTAGCAGTCCAGTAATTAAACATTTTTTATTCTTCATTCACATTCAGTACTCAAGTATATCAAAATCCATTTTAATAATCAACTATCAAATTTAGTTCAAACCATAATGTTTTATGTCATTTATCATATTTGATTTCTTAACTTTACCCCTTGCAGACTCCCAGAAAAAGTGAAAGTACAAGTTGTCTAATTAAAAGTTCTCAACCATATCAATATTAGAGCTGTATATAAACCAAACTTTGGATCGTAGCATTCTATAAAATTTGTTGTTTCCTACAAGAACTCCCCGTCTTCCACCTCCACATCAGAGTCTTCATCACTCCATGCTTCACCATCTGAATCGCTCAGTACTTCCAACTCGGAATATGTTCTGTCACCTTCAACGTCCATGTCCTCTGGGTTGTTATTGGCATTTTTAAATAAGCTCTCTGGTACGGCCGGCATGTTGGCTTCAATAGGTTGTCCTTCAGAGAC
>NW_014577281.1:34747-36736 GCF_000485595.1 Priapulus caudatus | reverse complement strand
GTCGTGTGGTGTGTGTGTGTGTGTGGCGCGTGCGCGCGCGCGCGCGTGGTTCGTGTGTGATTGTGGTGGTGTGGTAGTGTGTGTGTGTGTCGTGTAGCCGCATATTAGGCAACGGAGGTATGAATGAGTGCGAAACAAGTGAAATACCACATAAGTTTGATTAGTACGGCGCGATATTCCGCTGCGGCAAACAGCCGACATTTTTTCCGAGGACGACGAAGCCTTTACCCGTGAGGCGTACGACATGTCTATTTATAACGGCTAGACGTACATCCATACGTATATACTATCGTCGACTGATTAAGAAGCAGTGCGATTCTTTATACACCGGCTGATAAGAAATACGACGTGAGTCGCT
Organism: Priapulus caudatus; assembly: GCF_000485595.1. Lineage (NCBI taxonomy): Eukaryota > Metazoa > Priapulida > Priapulimorpha > Priapulimorphida > Priapulidae > Priapulus > Priapulus caudatus. The sequence goes on along the minus strand of NW_014577281.1, from coordinate 36,378 downwards.
CGTACCGCCTTCTTCGATCATTCATCCTCATTAAAACGTATAATATATAGTCACATGCGGAATTAAAGTGTTACTGAATGGCTGGGGTGAAGCAGGGTCACTGATGGGTGGCGGCGGCGGCTGCGCTGTTGCTGCTACTATGCTGATTATGTTTCATTGTAATCAGTGCTAAATACATGTGATTTATGTATGGATTTATATACATGTGTATAGTAATCGTTCATGATTTTTCTTTAAAATATTAATATTTTGTGCTAAATGATCCCCCTTGACTCTCTTTACAATATCAATATTCTTTACCAAAGGGTCTTCTTTAGTCTCTACCTGGGGGAGTATAGGCCCCTTCAAAATCGTAGGCCCATGCCAACTGGCCCACCTGCCCCCCCACCTCTGTTCTGGCCTGTATATAGACTATTACTTACTATAGACTATTACTTACTATAGACGCTGTCTACTACTAGACTACACTCTAACTCAGTAGATAATAGTAATTATCAGTCTTAACAAGTTACAGTCATGCCTGCAGACGTTTTTATGCCTTAGAACTTTTTTATGGTCATCACCTATTATATAACCTATTATAACCTATTATAGACAATACATTAATTTAGAATATACACAATAAAATGTGGAAAAATAAGAGTAGACTACTCACATTTCCCAGCTGCTCCTTGCTCTATCAACTATCATGCAGCTGTATACCTGTACCATTGTAGAGCTAGAATGACGCATATAATGTACAGCAAATCCATGCGCACCGCATTGGTTTTTTTGTGGGGGGGGGGCATCTTCAGAGTGTCTGCATGGCAGGCATAGGCCATTCGGGGGTGTCTGGCGGATACACCCACCACTGAATTATTCTGGCAGTGGCCATTCACGATACCTGAGGCTATGCCGGACATTTTCTAATGGGTGCCAGAAGGTTTCTTTTCCAGCTAATCTAGCTCAATTTTGGGGTATCGGGTTTTTAGCTCTGGCGCATGCGCCCCACCACTAAAAAATTCTGGCAGTGTCTATTCCTGATACCTGGGACCATGCCGAACATTTTCCAATAGGTTTCATGGGGTTTCCTCTCCAGTTAATCTAGAGCAATTTTGTGGGTGGGGGCAGTTGGGGGCGTCTGGCGGATACACCCACCACTGAATTATTCTGGCAGTGGCCATTCACGATACCTGGGACTATGCTGAACATTTTTCAATGGGTGCCAGAAGGTTTCCTTTCCAGCTGATCAAGCTCAATTTTGGGGTATCGGTTTTTTAGCTCTGGCGCATGCGCCCCACCACTAAAAAATTTGGCAGTGTCCATTCCTGATACCTGGGACCATGCCGAACATTTTCAGCTAATCTAGCTCAATTTTGGGGTGCCTTTCAAATGACCCCACTCACCACACCCACCAGCGGCTGCCCGCCAGACTTACATTTCCTTACATGGGTATGTACACGAATCATTGCTATATGCATGAAAATTGGTTTTCCGGTCTATGAGTCGAGACCAACGGTCGTTTCGCTGGAGCCTACGCGAATTATTTTTTACCAGAGCGTAGTCACTATCATGCTGCAAAGCTCTGCCCCAACCATTCTGACAACGGTATAGATTTTAGAAGGGCCACACACCGCTGCACAATTCTGCGG
>NW_014577281.1:30748-34737 GCF_000485595.1 Priapulus caudatus | reverse complement strand
GCGAGTACCTGGGACTATGCTGACATTTTCAATGGGTGCCAGAAGTTTCCTTTCAGACTGATCTAGCTCAAATTTTGGACGGTATCGTTTTTTAAGCTTGCGCATGGCGCCCCACCACAAATTTTATTTGGCAGCTTGTCAGTCCATGGTTACCTGGGACCTGCGAACTTTGTCAGCTAATCTAGCCTCAATTTTGGGTGCCTTTCAAATGACCCCACTTGACCACACCCACCAGCGCTGCCCGGCCAGACTAGCATTTCCTTAACATGGGATGTACACGAATCGATGCGGTATATGCGATGAAGAGAGTGTGTTGTCGGTGTCGCAGCTAGGCTGACCCCTGGCTCCGTCTATTTAGCAAGTGACAGGAGTGTGGATTAATTTAATTAATATGTTGGGACCTGCGCTTAGCCTTTCACGACAACTACACACGACACCAGCACACACACACACGACACACAGTCATCACACACAGCACACTCACTACACACACACACACACACACACACACACGACACCACACACACACACAATCACATCAATATATATATATATATATATTATATATATGGCGTAGCCGCGGGTCGTCTAGTATATCTATAACCGCTAATACGTGCTATTTTCAGTCGCCTCTGTTATATCCTTTATATATAGGTATTATATATATAATCTATATATATATATATATATATAACAGAACGCACCGAATATGTAACAATCTCTAGCGACACTCGGGGCAAAAATTAGCGGCCCGATGTTAGCGCCGCTTGCTGGTGACCGAGAGATTGCTGTAGAGTATGGCACGCTAGCTCGGCGGCAAACGATTATCAAACCTGTGCATCTCTCCTCACACTTTTTCGCTCTTACCTTTCCACCCTTTCTGTCTTCTTCACTCTCTCTCTGTCTCCCTGCCTCCCTCCCTGTCTCCGCTCTCCCTCCCTGTCTCCGCTCTCCCTTCCTCTCTCCCTTTCGTTTCTTTTGCCAAACCTCATATCCGTCTCTGAGCTTAGCTTCTCTGTCTAGCACGTTCTGTCGTAGCCTGTGTAGCCTATATAAGTATATTACCTGCTGCTACCGTCTCTTCGCTGCTCGCATTCTAACGCATGACCATCCGACGCTGATCGACGTGCCCCCTACGTAGTTGCCGCTCTTAGCAAATTCACCAAGTGTCTGTGAGTTAGAATTTTCTCGCAAAAATTCGGTTAGCAGCGAGCTAAAATATCGGTTGGTGGGGAAGGGGGCGATACTCACTAATGCCCATGCACCGACGAATTTCGTCCAACGTTTTATTTTATTTTCGTTTTATTTTCGTTTTATTTTCGTTCAACGTTCTTATTCACGGTTTTTGCGCGCTCGAAATGGCGACGTATCCTCACATATCGAACTATATAGTCGAATACCTGCGTAGGCGGTATTTATTGCCACAAACTTGTGTGGCGAAGTGTGCGCCAGTGCACTGTAACGGTTCATCACGTGACATGTGGGAAAACCACACGATGCCACAAGCAGTGAATGGCTAGCTAAGTGAATCTAGTTGAGTATACATAGTAAAATATAGTTAGTGAATGGTTTGTAAACTGCTTGTGTGTGTGTGTGTGTGTGTGTGTGTGTGTGTGTGTGTGTGTGTGTGTGTGTGTGTGTGTGTGTGTGTGTGTGTGTGTGTGTGTGTGTGTTAACGGGTAACGGTTGATCAAGTTGTAAACCAAGCGAACGTCTTCAATTACTGGAATGTATTTTTTCTTTCAACCAAGTGAGCGTAAACAGCGNCCATTACACACCACACACACACGCGCGCGCCCCGTGGCGTGTGTGTGTGTGTGTGTGTGTGTGTGTGTGTGTGTAGCGCATATAGGCAAGGAGGTATGAAGTGAGTGCGAAACAAGTGAAATACCACATAGTTTGATTAGTAGCGCGATATTCGCTGCGGCAGACATTTGTCCGAGGACGACGAAGCCTTTACCCGTGATGCGTACGACATGTCTATTTATAACGGCTAGACGTACATCCATACTATCGTCGACTGATTAAGAAGCAGTGCGATTCTTTATACATCGGCTGATAAGAAATACGACGTGAGTCGCTCGTACCGCCTTCTTCGATCATTCATCCGCATTAAAACGTATAATAATTAGTCACATGCGGAATTAAAGTGTTACTGAATGGCTGGGGTGAAGTGAAGCAGCGTCACTGATGGGTGGCGGCGGCGGCCGCGCTGCTGCTGCTACTATGTTCATTATGTTTCATTGTAATCAGTGCTAAATACATATGATTTATGTATGCATTCCTATACATGTGTAGTAATCGTTTATGATTCTTCTTTAAAATAAAAATATTTTGTGCTAAATGATCCCCCTTGACTCTCTTTACAATATCAATGTTCTTTACCAAAGGGTCTCTACCAGGGGGAGTATAGGCCCCATCAAAATCATAGGCCCATGCCAACTGGCCCACCTGCCCCCCTCTGTTCTGGCCTGTATATAGACTATTACTTACTATAGACGCTGTCTACTACTAGACTACACTCTAACTCAGTAGATAATAGTAATTATCAGTCTTAACAAGTTACAGTCATGCCTGCAGACGTTTTTATGCCTTACAAATTTGTTATGGTCATCACCTATTATATAGCCTATTATAACCTATTATAGACAACACATTAATTTAGAATATACACAATAAAATGTGGAAAAATAAGAGTAGACTACTCACATTTCCCAGCTGCTCCCACATATCAACTATAATGCAGCTGTATACCTGTACCATAGTAGAGCTATAGAGTGACGCATATAATGTACAGCATATCCATGCGCACCGCATTGTTGTTGTTTTTTTGGGTGGGGGCATCTTCAGAGTGTCTGCATGGCATGCATAGGCCATTCGGGGGCATCTGGCGGATACACCCACCACTGCATTATTTTGGCAGTTGCCATTCACGATACCTGAGGCTATGCCGGACATTTTCTAATGGGTGCCAGAAGGTTTCCTTTCCAGCTAATCTAGCTCAATTTTGGGGTATCGGGTTTTAGGTCTGGCGCATGCGCTCCACCAGTATAAAGTTCTGGCAGTGTCCATTCCTGATACCTGGGACCATGCCGAACATTTTCCAATAGGTTTCATGGGGGTTCCTCTCCAGCTAATCTAGCTCAATTTTGGGGGTGGGGCAGTTGTGGGCGTCTGGCGGATACAACCACCACTGAATTATTCTGGCAGTGGCCATTCACGTTACCTGGGACTATGCTGAACCTTTTCCAATGGGTGCCAGAAGGTTTCCTTTCCAGCTAATCTAGCTCAATTTTGGGGTATCGGTTTTTTAGCTCTGGCGCATGCGCCCCACCACTAAAAAATGCTGGCAGTGTCAATTCCTGATACCTGGGACCATGCCGAACATTTTCCAATAGGTTTCATTGGGCTTCCTCTCCAGCTAATCTAGCTCAATTTTGGGGTGCCTTTCAAATGACCCCACTGACCACACCCACCAGCGGGTGCCCGCCAGACTTACATTTCCTTACATGGGTATGTACACGAATTATTGCAATATGCATGAAAATTTGTTTTCTTTCCAGCTAGGCTGACCCCTTAGGGCTCCCGGTCTATCTCTTCTCTCTCTGCTCACTATATTGATCTACCTATCTCTCTCCCAGACGCACGTAGTGGGCGCTGCGTGTATATATCAATCATCAGCTCACAGGGCGTGCACTCACAACACCCAGCATAGGGTTTCTTATCCTCCTCTCCTGTCTCGCCTTGTCGTCTTTCCAGCACATAGAAATTATATAACAAGGCTTATTACGCGTAACATACGCGCCCGTCACTTCTCACCGCCTCTCTCTCTCTCTCTCTCTTTCTCTCTCTTTCTCTCACTTTCTCTCTCTCTCTCTCTTTCTTGGCCTCCCTTTCTCTCTCTCTCTCTCTCTCTCTCTCTCTCTCTCTCTCTCTCTCTCTCTCTCTTTCTTGGCCTCCCTTTCTCTCTCTCTCTCTCTCTCTCTCTC
>NW_014577281.1:24283-26785 GCF_000485595.1 Priapulus caudatus | reverse complement strand
AGCGTGAGCGTGAGAGAACGCGAGAATGAGAACGTGAGGTAGAGAGAGAGAGAGAGAGAGAGGGCGTGAGCGCGAGAGAACGCGAGAATGAGAGCCTGAGAGAGAGCGAGAGAGAGAGAGAGAGCGTAAGCGTGAGCGCGAGAGAACGCGAGAGAGAGAGAGCGCGCGTGAGCGTGAGCGTGAGAGAACGCGAGAATGAAAGCGTGAGAGAGAGCGAGAGAGAGAGAGAGAGCGGAAGCGTGAGCGTGAGAGAGAGCGTGAGAGAGAGCGTGAGGTAGAGAGAGAGAGAGAGGGCGTAAGCGCGAGAGAACGCGAGAATGAGAGCCTGAGAGAGCGCGAGAGAGAGAGAGAGAGCGCGTATAAGCGTGAGCGTGAGAGAGAGCGAAAGAGAGAGAGAGCGTGAGCGTGAGCGTGAGAGAACGCGAGAATCAGAGCATGAGGGAGAGAGAGAGAAGGCGTAAGCGCGAGAGAACGCGAGAATGAGAGCCTGAGAGAGAGCGAGAGAGAGAGAGAGAGAGAGAGCGTAAGCGTAAGCGTGAGAGAGAGAGCGAGAGAGAGCGTGAGCGTGAGCGTGAGCGTGGGAGAACGCGAGAATGAGAGCGTAAGCGTGAGAGAATGCGAGAATGAGAGCGTGAGGGTAAGAGAGAGAGAGAGAGAGCGCGCGTAGGCGTGAGCGTGAGAGAGAGCGTGAGTGTGAGCGTGAGAGAACGCGAGAATCAGAACGTGAGAAAGAGCGAGAGAGAGAGAGGGTGAGCGTGAGCGTGACAGAGAGAGAGCGTGAGAGAGAAAGCGTGAGAGAGAGCGAGAGAGAGAGCGTAAGCGTGAGCGAGAGAAAGAGAGAGAGAAAGCGTGAGTGTGAGCGTGAGAGAACGCGAGAATGAGAGCGTGAGAGAGAGCGAGAGAGCGAGAGAGCGCAAGCGTGAGCGTGAGAGAGAGCGTGAGAGAGTGTGAGCGTGTGAGACACAGAGAAAGAGCGTAAGAGAGAGCGAGAGAGAGAGAGCGCGAGAGAGAGCGCGCGCGTGTGAGACACAGAGAGAGATAGAGAGAGAGAGAGAGAGAGAGAGAGAGAGAGAGAGAGAGAGAGCGTAAGCTTGAGCGCGAGAGAACGCGAGCATGAGAGCGTGAGAGAACGCTAGAGAGAAAGCGTGAGAGAGAGCGAGAGAGACAGAGAGAGCGCAAGCGTGAGCGTGAGAGAGAGCGTGAGAGAAAGCATGAGCGTGAGCGTGAGAGAACGCGAGAGAGAGAAAGCGTGAACGTGAGAAAACGCGAGAATTAGAGCGTGAGAGAGAGCGAGAGAGAAAGAGAGAGCGTAAGCGTGAGCGTAAGAGAACGCGAGAATGAGAGCGTGAAAGAGAGCGAAAGAGAGAGAGCGTTAGCGTGAGTGTGAGAGAACGCGAGAATGAGAGCGTTAGAGAGAGCGAAAGAGAGAGAGCGTGAGCGTGAGCGTGAGAGAACGCGAAAATGAGAGCGTGAGAGAGAGCGAAAGAGAGAGAGAGCGTAGAGCGTGAGCGTGAGCGTGAGCGTGAACGTGAGAGAACGCGAGAATGCGAGCGTGAGAGAGAGCGAGAGAGAGAGAACGTAAGCGTGAGCGTGAGAGAACGCGAGAATGAGAGCGTGAGAGAGAGCGAAAGAAAGAGAGAGCGTGAGCGTGAGCGTGAGAGAACGCGAGAATTAGAGCGAGAATGAGAGCGTAAGAGAGAGCGAGAGAGAGAGAGAGAGAGCGTGAGCGTGAGAGAACGCGAAAATGAGAGCGTGAGAGAGAGCGAGAGAGAGAGATAGAGCGCGTGAGCGTGAGCGTGAGCGTGAGAGAACGCAAGAATGAGAGCGTGAGAGAGAGCGAGAGACAGAGCGTGAGCGTAAAGCGTGAGAGAACGCGAGAATGAGAGCTTGAGAGAGAGCGAGAGAGAAAGAGCGCGCGTGAGCATGAGCGTGAGAGAACGCGAGAATGAGAGCATGAGAGAGAGCGAGAGAGAGCGAGAGCGTGAGCGTGAGCGTGAGAGAACGCGAGAATTAGAGCGTGAGAGAGCGAGAGAATGAGCGTGAGAGAACGCGAGAATGAGAGCGTGAGGAAGAGAGAGAGAGAGAGATAGCGTAAGCGTGAGCGTGAGAGAACGCGAGATAGAGAAAGCGTGAGCGTGAGCGTGAGAGAACGCCTGAATAAAAGCGTGAGGAAGAGAGAGAGAGAGAGAGCGTAAGCGTGAGCGTGAGAGAACGCGAAAATGAGAGCGTGAGAGAGAGCGAGAGAGAGAGACAGCGTGAGCGTGAGCGTGAGAGAACGCGAGATTGCGAGCGTGACAGAGAGCAAGAGAGAGAGCGTAAGCGTGAGCGTGAGAGAACGCAAGAATGAGAGCGTGAGAGAGAGCGCGAGAGAGAGAGCGCGTAAGCGTAAGCGTGAGGGAGAGCGAGAGAGAGAGCGCGTGAGCGTGAGCGTGAGCGTGAGCGTGAGCGTGAGCGTGAGAGAACGCGAAAATGACGTGAGGGAGAGAGAGAGAAAGAGAGAGA
>NW_014577281.1:18340-23437 GCF_000485595.1 Priapulus caudatus | reverse complement strand
TCTCTCTCTCTCTCTCTCTCTCTCTCTCTCTCTCTCTCTCTCTCTCTCTCTCTCTCTCTCTCTCTCTCTCTCTCTCTCTCTCTCTCTCTCCCTCTCTCTCTCTCTCAGAGTTTTGCCACCTGCTCGTGGCTGCGTGTTAGTTGCAACGATCCCGTGTCCTATCATGTATCATTGTGTAGCCTGCTGTCTGCGTCGACATATGCTCACCCGACATTTGCTAACGCGACATTTGCTCACAAGACATTTACTCACAAGACATTTACTCTCCCAAAATTTGCTCTCCCAAAATTTGCTCTTCCAATATTTGCTCTCCCATAATTTGCTCACCGCAATAACGGTAAAAACAGCCAAAGCTCACCACGTGTTACAAACGTTCATTATAAGGCGTGCTTGTGAAGCGTAGACATACAAGACAAACACTCACAAGATTTATTAACAACGCAACGTATTTCCATGATAGGACTGATGTTTAACATTGATGTTCGACAAAATGACATAATAGATGTTCTTGATATCTAATAGATAACTCTTGATGTTCAATAATGAATGTTTTCCTTAATTTCGCTCTTCGAATTCCGAGCCAGAGCTCTTTGTAATTGATAAAGTGAGATCATTGCGAAGGACTTTCTTTATATCATTCTAATCGCAAAGGTGCCTCTCTCTATTTAAATATATAATTTCAACATAAATAATCAGTTTCTGAAAGATAGTGAACATGCGCGAACAGGGAGAGTACACGGAGAGAGACGCACGCACGCACGCACGCACGCACGCACGCACGCACGCACGCACGCACACACACATACACACACACATTTATACAATATAATAGAACGACGCGCGCGCAGCATTATATATATATAATTATATATATATATTATATAATCATACGTAGCGCGCAGCGCGTGTTCTAGGCCATTAACCGCGTAATTGCTACCGATGAAACAGTATAAGGCAATGCGAAGAGAAGCATTTGATGAAGTAGCTCGCATACTGTAATTTACATAGCAGCGAATGATGAATTGCTTGTGCTCGTAACGCGCGCGCTCGATGTTTGTTAGTTAAGTTGAGAGAAAAGCTGAAAGGGTCGTCAAAAGATTGTTTATGTTATACTTATACACACTTACTCCTGCACTCACATAACCACACCATGCGCACGCCAACACACACACACACACGAGCAGCACACAACACTACACACACATACACACCACACACACACACACACACACATGCACACACAACACAACACACACACAGCCACACAAAAAGCACACACACCTACACACACAGTGTCATTGTGTGTCATTCAGTCAACTTAGTCCGATTGTTGTCATTCATTAAACCCACTGATATCATATATACATCAATTACAATATCATGTATACCATATAGTGTGTGTGATGTGTGTGTGTGGTGTGTGTGTGTGTGGTGTGTGTGTGTGTCGTGTATGTGTGTGTGTGTGTGTGTGTTAGTGTGTGCGTGTGTGTTGTGTGTGCTGTGTGTGTGTGTGTGTGTGTGTGTGTGTGTGTGTTAGTGTGTGTGTGTGAAGTGTGTGTAGTGTTGTGTGTGTGTGTGTGTGTGTGTGTGTGAGTGTGCTGTGTGTGTGTGTGTGTGTGGTGTGTAGTGTGGTGTGCTGGTTGTGTGTGCATTGTGTGTGTGTTAGTGTGTAGTGTGTGTGTGTGTGTGTGTGTTGTGTGTGTGTGTGATTGTGTGTGTGTGTATGTGTGATGTTGTGGTGTACTGTGTGTGTATTGTGTGTAAGTGTGTGTGATGTGCAGTTAAGTAGTAAGTAGTAGTAGTAACAGTAGTAGTAGTAGTAGTAGTAGTAGTAAGTAGTAGTAGTAGTAGTAGTAGTAAGTAGTACGTAGATAACGCGCGGTGCGGCGCTATCACGATATCTGGGGGCAGCCATCGTTTCTAATACATCACTAGCAATCACGATGCTTCTCCACTCTATTCTTCACACTGACGTAACTTCATTCCGCTTGGCCGCACTTGCCTCCCTGCGATCGCTTCATTCTTCTTGCCCCCTCCCACTACACGCATATTCCTTCTCGTTTCTCAGTCTCTCTTACGCCATTCCTGGACTTTTTCTCCACCTCCTGGATAATTTTCTCAGCCCCCACTTTAGCCGGCACTCTTTTTCTTTCCACCCTCTATCAATCCTTGCACCCCCTCCGTCACTACCATCCTCACCAGGTTCACTCGCTTTTCTCGCCTTCCCACCCTTCTTTGCGCTTTCCTTACTTTTCTTCTCACTCCTTCCTCCTTCTATAACGTCTCTTCCAACATCAAACGTAATCTTTATTTCTTCTGCCTTAGCCGCGTTGTCCGACACCGTACTCACCCCTTACTTCTTCTATGTCAGCGCCTCCCTGCAGTGCATCCCTTCAATCCTCCTTCCTTGTTCTTCCTTCCTCTTTTTCGCCTGCCCTCCCTCCGCCGCTTTGTTTCACCCAATCCTCCTTATCCTTCCTCTTCTCACTGTTGCTCTTTTCCTACCTCTCTGTTGTCTGCGCCCACTCCCTATTCCTACCTTCCCTTCCTCCCTCCCTCCCTTCCTTCCTACCCTACCAGCCTCCTCATCCTCTAAGCCTGCCCTCGCGCTCCCTCGCCCTCCTTTCTCTCCCTCCCTCCATTTCTCTCTGCTTCCGACTACGCCGCCTCTTCCCTCCGCTCCACCTCACCAGCAAATTACAATCGGCAGTCGCCGACCCTGCATCAAAGGAAAGGAACTAAAGAGGAAACGAGACTAATCTGATATACCAAGGGCAGAGAGCAAGCAGCCGCAGTATCCGCTCCATCAACATTCACTTATAATCCTGCATTCCTGCGATGTAATCAGCGCTGCTGCTAATTTCAATGTTATTACTTATATATGAGAATGCTCGCCGCTACCATGCACGCGAGCACGCTATGCTGCACGATACAAGCACACTACAAACGTATACTATATAGAAGCTATGCTACACGATACAAGCACACTACAAACGTATACTATATAGAAGCTATGCTGCACCGATATAAGCACACTACAAACGTATACTATATAGAAGCTATGCTGCACCGATATAAGCACACTACAAACGTATACTATATAGAAGCTAAGCTGCACCGATATAAGCACACTATAAACGTATACTATATAGAAGCTATGCTGCACCGATATAATCATACTACAAACGTATGCTATATAGAAGCTATGCTGCACCGATATAAGCATACTATAAACGTATACTATATCGAAGCTATGCTGCACCGATATAAGCATACTACAAACGTATACTATATAGAAGCTATGCTGCACCGATATAAGCACACTATAAACGTATACTATATAGAAGCTATGCTGCACCGATATAAGCACACTATAAACGTATACTATATAGAAGCTATGCTGCACCGATATAAGCATACTACAAACGTATACTATATCGAAGCTATATGCTGCACCGATATAAGCATACTACAAACGTATGCTATATAGAAGCTATGCTGCACTATATAAGCACACTACAAACGTATACTATGTAGAAGCTATGCTGCACCGATATAAGCACACTACAAACGTATACTATATAGAAGCTATGCTGCACCGATATAAGCACACTACAAATGTATACTATATAGAAGCTATGCTGCACGATATAAGCACACTACAAACGTATACTATATAGAAGCTATGCTGCACCGATATAAGCACACTACAAACGTATTCTATATAGAAGCTATGCTGCACCGATATAAGAACACTACAAACGTATACTATATAGAAGCTATGCTGCACCGCTACAAGCACACTAAAAACGTATACTATATAGAAGCTATGCTGCACTGATATAAGCCCAATACATACGTATACTATATAGAAGCTATGCTGCACCGATATAAGCACACTACAAACGTATTCTATATAAAAGCTATGCTGCACTGATATAAGCACACTAAAAACGTATACTATATAGAAGCTATGCTGCACCGATATAAGCACACTACAAACGTATTATATATAAAAGCTATGCTGCACCGATATAAGCACACTAAAAACGTATACTATATAGATACTATGCTGCACCGATATAAGCACACTACAAACGTATACTATATAGAAGCTATGCTGCACCGCTACAAGCACACTAAAAACGTATACTATATAGAAGCTATGCTGCACCAATATATGCACACTACAAACGTATACTATATGGAAGCTATGCTGCACCGATATAAGCACACTACAAACGTATACTATATAGAAGCTATGTTGCACCGATATTAGCACACTGCAAACGTATACTATATAAAAGCTATGCTGCACCGATATAAGCACACTACAAACGTATACTATAATAGAATCTATGCTGCACCGATACAAGAACACTACAAACGTATACTATATAGAATCTATGTTGCACCGATATAAGCATACTACAAACGTATGCTATATAGAAGCTATGCTGCACCGATATAAGCACACTACAAACGTATACTATGTAAAAGCTATGCTATACCGATACAAGCACACTACAAACGTATACTATATATAATCTATGCTGCGCCGATACAAGCACACTACAAACGTATACTATATGGAATCTATGCTGCACTGATACAAGCATACTACAAACGTATACTATATAGAATCTATGCTGCACTGATACAAGCATACTACAAACGTATACTATATAGAAGCTATGCTGTACCGCTACAATTAAAGCACACTACAAACGTATACTACATATAGGATCTATGCTGCACCGATATAAGCACACTACATACGTATACTATATAGAAGCTATGCTGCACCGATATAAGCACACTACAAACGTATACTATATAGAAACTATGGTGCACCGATATAAGAACACTACAAACATATACTATATAGAATCTATGCTGCACCGATATAAGCACACTACAAACGTATACTACATAGGATCTATGCTGCACCGATATAAGCACACTACATACGTATACTATATAGAAGCTATGCTGCACCGATATAAGCACACTACAAACGTATACTATATAGAAACTATGGTGCACCGATATAAGCACACTACAAACAAACTGATACGAATCACGCTATGTTATTAA
>NW_014577281.1:8111-16552 GCF_000485595.1 Priapulus caudatus | reverse complement strand
CAGTAGTAGTAGTAGTAGTAGTAGTAGTAGTAGTAGTAGTAGTAGTAGTAGTAGTAGTAGTAGTAGTAGTAGTAGTACCGGCGGTGCGCCTATCACGATATCTGGGGGCAGCATCTTTCTAATACATCACTAGCATCCGATCTTCTCACTCTATTCTTCACACTCCTTCATTCCTTGCCGCACTTGCTCCCTCCCTCGCTTCATTCCTTCCTTCCCCCCTCCCCTACACGCATATTCTTCTCTTTCTCAGTCTCTCTTACGCCATTCCTGCTTTTCTTCCTCTCTGATAATTTCTCGCCCCATTCCTGCCGGCCTCTTTTTCTTTCCCCCTCTATCAATCCTTGCCCCCCTCCGTCACTACCTCTCACCGTTCCTCCTTTTCTCCCTTCCCCCCTTCTTTCGCTTCCTTCTTTTCTTCCTCACTCCTTCCTCCTTCTATACGTCTCTTCCAACATCAACGTATCTTTATTTCTCTCGCCTTCCGCGTTGTCCGACCACCCTACTCCGCCTTTACTTTCTTTCTTGTCAGCGCCTCCCTGCAGTCATCCCTCTCATCCTCCTTCCTTTCATTCCTTCCTCTTTTTTCCCTCCCTCCCTCCCCCTTTTTTTCCCCACCTCCCTTCCTTCCTTTCTCCTTTGCTCTTTTTCTACCTCTCTGTTCTGCGCTCCCTCCCCTTCCTCCTTCCCTTCCTCCCCTCCTCCCTTCCTTCCTCCCTCCCTGCCTCCCTGCCTCCCTCCCTGCCTCCCTCCCTCCCTCCTTTCCTCCCTCTCTGCATTTCTCTCTCTTTCCCCTACGCCCCTCTTTTCCTCCGCCTCACCTCACCACAAATTATATCGGCAGTCGACCGACCCTGCATCAAGGGAAAGGAACTAAGAAGGAAACGAGCTAATCTGATATCCAAGGGGCGAGAGAAGCAGGCCGCGTATCCGCTCTCAACATTCACTTAATCCTCATCTGCCGATGTAATCCAGCTCTGCTAATTTCAATGTTATTACTTATATAGATGCTCGCCGCTACCATGCACGCGAGCACGCTATGCTGCACGATACAAGCACACTACAAACGTATACTATATAGAAGCTATGCTGCACCGATATAATCACACTAGAAACGTATACTATATAGAAGCTATGCTGCACCGATATAAGCACACTACAAACAAACGTATACTATATAGAAGCTATGCTGCACCGATATAAGCACACTACAAACAAACGTATACTATATAGAAGCTATGCTGCACCGATATAAGCACACTATAAACAAACGTATACTATATAGAAGCTATGCTGCACCGATATAAGCCCCAGAATGTCAGTCTTTAGTACAAAAAATTGGAGTTGATGCGTCACGGCCAGCTACTGCTGGGTAAATGATTCCATGTGCATAGACTGGATAAGCTGGATTTACGCTATCAACTTTCTGTTGAAAAGTTGACGAATTGATCAACTTTTCAACTAATCGAAAAGTCGGCCGTGTAAACGTAAAAGTTGACAGATGTTCTATTTTCTCAACTTTTTGTTATGCAGCCATGAACTCAGATAATAGCAACCAGGAGATGTGTCCCGCCACACAGGGGGATATTATTTGCGCATGCGTTTCTGCTAACGCCGCCACACGAGCTACACCTGGTGCGAATTAATACATGCAAAAACGTGTATCCACATCACCACGCGAGCACGCTGCGGGTGAAATGTTGAAACGTTTGCCGACTCGCGGTCGATAATGTAAATACTTTTAACATCTGATAGAAAGGTCGATAGAACGTTGAAAATTTGATCAATTCGTCGACTTTTCAACTAGAAGTTGATAGTGTAAACCCAGCTATACACGAGTTGATCAATTGGTCGACAACAGAGCTCTCCCCGCAACGTTGTCAGCTCCTGGTCCTCACCAACATGCACAACTTCCCACAAGTAAATCTTAATAAACCCAATCAGAAAATTGTGGAATCTCTTTGTGGACCAATTAGAAAAATGATTCATCCCTAAAAATTCCTTGACGCATGATTCATTCCAGCGTATTCTTATATGAGCAAGACATGTTCAAGATTCGGCGTATATATAGAGCCAGCAAAATGATGTCTCCGCTGCAGCTGCTGAGAACTGTCAATGTATGCTGTGACGTACGATTATCTTTACGTCAATGTTTATGTATTGTCTGTCTAATCATGTTACCATCACAGCTGTTCTTCCATACGCTGCCCACGTCTGGCTTTCCTCTTAACAATATAGCGTTCGCAGAAACTCAAATCAGTCCAAGTGCGGTCGCGGTATAAGAAGCATGATTGGTATTAAGAAGCGGTGTAGTTACGATAAAATGCCATC
This sequence comes from Priapulus caudatus, assembly GCF_000485595.1. Taxonomy (NCBI): domain Eukaryota; kingdom Metazoa; phylum Priapulida; class Priapulimorpha; order Priapulimorphida; family Priapulidae; genus Priapulus; species Priapulus caudatus. Next base: position 14,224 of record NW_014577281.1, on the reverse strand, counting down.
ACGCGTTAGCATCTCCCGAATACTGCGAGCAGAGCCGGTTATTTGTAAGAATTTTCAAATCAGCTTCTGAATCTTGAACGACGGAGTGACATTCCCCGTCAAAGCAATCCTCGTGGCAAGATTCGCGGGGTATTCGCATGGCTAATGAGACACTCCGATGTATAAGACCCCCTACACACACCGAATTTACAAGGTGTATATCTGAAAATAGAGTTTCTGCTGCATAATAGCCACCCCCAGGTATATTATATGCACACCATAAAGAGGGCCGCGTCCATTTTTTTGTTATCCCATGTTTTTCCCGCCTAAAATCCCCTGTATTTTATTTCTTCAAAAAATGCGGTAATACATCGCTAGACCTGTGTATCGGCAGTATTCTCGCAGCTTGGTTAGACTAGTGTTTCATAAGCTGTTCGCATTTTCGGCATAGTTTAATTGCTATATATACTCTGGGCTATTCCGCTGCTCAAAGCGCATTTTAAACTATACCGTAGATTATAAATCGTGTTTATAATAATGGCCGCCGCTAAACTATGCGGCAGCTTATGGGTCGCAATGCAGTTTTCGGAGATATTTTCTGAGATAAAAAGTGCTCGCTGTAAGCCACGAAATATAGTAAGGGCTAGTGAATGTACCTCGTGCCGAACCGTAGAGAAAAGTCGCTCACAAGAGCAGAACTTCTTATAAGAAGAAATTAAAAGAATCAAATCTAAGCGGGTTTCCCTATGGACTTGAATAAACGGACTAAACACGTAAATGGTGCAAAACGCACTGGGAGAGCCACGGACTGTTACGGAGTTAACTACAGTCCGCGGCACAACACGCTGACTGCCACGTAGTAACCAGGGACTGCTACGGACTAAACACGGACTAAACACGGACTAATCACGGAATAATCACGGACTGCCACGAACTAATCACGGACTGCCACGAACTGCCACGGACTAATCACGGACTGCCACGGACTAATCACGGACTGCCACGGACTAATCACGGAGTAATCACGGACTGCCACGGACTGCCACGGACTTATCATGGACTGCCACGGACTGCAAAGGACTAATCACGGACTGCCACGGACTGCCACGGACTGCAACGGACTAATCACGGACTGCCACGGACTGCCACGGACTGCCACGGACTGCCACGGACTGCCACGGACTAATCACAGACTAATCACAAGCTAATCACAGACTGCCACGGACTAAACACGGATTAATCACGGACTACTCACGGACTGCCACGGACTAACCACGGACTAGCTACGTAACAGTCCGTAGCTCTCCGTGCGTTTTGCACTATTTACGTGTTTAGTCCGTGTTTTATCCGCATATTCCAGTTCGTAGCATTTACTAAAAACATTTTAATATAACAGTGTCTCTTTTTTCATCTAAGAGAACGTTTTCTCGCTCCATGCTTTATCTGCATTGTTTCTTCCGCGTCTATTAATAAGTTATTAGATATATAATAATCTCAACCAAATTTTATATGTTCCTATTAACTATTAAAATCATACTTTAAAATGTGAAGCTGTTTTTAATAAAGAATTATCAAACATAATCTCGTATAGACATAAATAATACATAGTACTCAACCATAAATAACATAATACATTTTGACGAACATGTTGACGCTATTATCGTACTACGAAACTGTGATTCAAAATATCACAAACTTCAATTCCATATGGCTTGATCATATCATGTAAGCGTTTTTACAAATATTGTTATATGCAATAAACCTATTACCTCACAACCTGTTTAGCTACATACGAAAAGCCACGCAACAAACATTCTTGATTTCGCGCGCGCTAACGATGTATATTATATAAGCATATTATGAGCATATTTAATTTGCCTTTCGAGTGACGCAGCACAAAGAGATATATAGAAGAGAAGGCCAGACGCGCGAAAGCGAGAGGATGAAAGAGCGAGCGTACGCGCCAGAGGGAAAGTACACGAAAGAAAAAGAGAAAGCGCGAATTAGAGAGTGTGTAAAGGACTAGGGCTAATCTCGCACGAGTTCCTATCATCTCTGTATTAGAAACATGGCGGCAAGGCGCTACTGTAAAAGCTAGCAGGCAGTCGCACTTGAGCGCACTGCGCGCACACGACACGCTCCCGCCGGCCGAGCGGCAGAGTGAGCGGCCGTCACCGGCAGACGAGCTGGTGACACGGCACAACACACTCCCGAATGATCGAAAGAGAGAGATAGGAAGAGGGGGAACGGAAGGAGAGAGAGAGGGGGAGCGCGAGAGAGAGAGAACGATGAGAGAGGCAGAGAGAGAGAGGGGGAGGCGAGAGAGAGAGAGAGAGAGAGAGAGAGAGAGAGAGAGAGACTACTGTCTGCTGCTGCTGCTCGCTGCTGCCCGCTACTACTGACTCTGCTCCTGCTCCTACTGCCGCCGCCCGCTGCCTATACTACTACATCTGGTGCCTGCATCTGACTCACGCTTATGACTACTGCCTCTATACACTTCTACTTACTGCCTACTACTAATTGACTACTACTACTACTACTTCTACTACGACTCTACTACTACTACTACTACTACTACTACTCACTACTGATGCTGCTGGCTGCTACTACTACTGCTGCTACTACTGCTGCTGCTACTACTGCTGCCTGCGGCCTACATACTACTAACTACTACCTGCTGCTGCCTACTGCCTGCTGCCACTCGCCGCGCTTGCCGCCTGCTACTGACTACTACTGCCGCCGCGCTGCTACTACTACTACCGCTGCCGCGCGGCTGCTTACTACTACTGACTGCTGCTGCTTACCTGCTTGTTTCCTGCCTGCTGACTATAAATCATCTTGCTGCATGCTTGCTGCTACCAACTACTGGCTGGCTGCTGTTGTTTCTTTCTGCTGCCTACTGCCGCGCCCGCGCCCGCCGCTCGCTGCTACTTGCTACTGTTAATACTGCTGCTGCCTGCTGCTGCTGCTGACCACTACTGGTGCTGCTGTTGTTTCTTTCTGCCTGCTACTGCCCGCCGCCGCCGCCGCTGCTGCTACTGCTACTGTTACTACTGATGGATAAATATATTTATACGGGAGATAATAATACTGGAGCCGAAGACTGGAGGACAGCGGATTTTGGGATTTGTTCTATGAACACGACATAGATTCACCGTGAAGGAGATGAGCGATCAGGTCATTCAAAACAAAAAATAGACGGGTTATAATTATAAAAAAAAGCATTTGACGTAAGATTCCAATTGTTCTTCTCCCGTAAATGCTAGTGGGCACACCAGAGCGATTTTTAGTCGCGCCGATCATGCGGCGATTAAAATTGGCCAGCGAATTTAATCGGGCCCGATCACGAGGGGCACACGTAGCGATTTTTATCGCCGATCACGAAGGGGCCATCACGTGGACGTAATGCCGAATTTGAGAGCGTACGTCGTACGCCACTCGACAGAACATTTAACATCACATGATATGCACAAACACGTCCGATTGTTTAAGAAAATCGATCGGGCGCCACAAAATACGGGAGTCCGGGTCACGGCACACGGAGCCGATATAATCGCCCGGCGTAAATATCGCCCGAAAATATCTAACATTTTGATACGGCGATTCGGTCGGCGCGAGTTAAAAATCGGCGTCGACGTGAACGGGCACACCGGCTGCGATTTCTTCGAGCGATTTCAAGAATCGCGGCGAACGGCGAAAAAATCGCTCGTGTGCCCCTTACCATAAGTGGAGGCAATGATAAAGCGTTAGAAAATAATTTTTCAATATAAATTTAGTACATTAAAATTACAGCCCGTTAGAAAGTAACTTGGACTGGTCACGGTGATTGGCAACTAACAGAATAAGATTGTCGATACAAACTTGCTTTATGAGTATTGAAGTATGCACACATATATTTGACACCCTTGTAGTGCATTCTGTAACTAATATTTCTCCCCTTTCTCTACAGTTTTTCTTCGTACAACAGTCAAATTGTCCTACCTCCTTTCCCCTAAACCCACTTACGTTACACACCTACCCATCACCCTTCGTTCCTTCAAAACGCCTATTCCCCGAGTTCCCTCAACCGCATCTGCCCATCGCCCCCTCGCCCCCGCCTCAACTTTCAGCCCTACGCCCTCACCCCTTCATCCCTCCCCCTCGCGCATCGCCCCATCCCCCTCAACTTTCACCTTATGCCCCTCACACTCATTCCCTGCTCCCTCGGCCCCCGCCCCTCTCCCTCAACTTTCACTTCAAGCCTATTCCCCTCATTCTCCCCTCGCTCCCTCACCCTCCCCCTCACTTCTCCCTCCGTCCCGTCACCCTTGCTCCCCCCTCACTTTCTTCCTCTCCGTAACCGTCCTCTCCCCTCATCCCCCACCCCTCACCTCACCCTCACCTCCCCCTCAACCCTCTCCCGCTCGCCCCTCACCCTCACCCCCTCATCCCTCCCCCTCACCCTCCCCCCTCCTACGCGCCTCACCCCTCACCCTCATCTACACTATCCCCTCCCCGCTATGCCCCTCTCACGCCCTCACGCCCTCACCCCTACACTCCCCCCTCGCCCGCCCCGCCCCTCACGCCTCATCCCTCCTCCCCCCTCCCCTCCCCCTCCCTCCCTCCCCACCCCTCCCCTATTCGCCCCTCAGCCTCACCCCTCCCCTGCCCCTCAACCTCCCTCACCAGCCCTCACCTAGCCTCCCCCTCATCCTCACTCCCTCCCCTCGCCCGCATCTGCCCCTCACCTACCCCTCACCCCCATCCTCCTCATCCTCCTCTCACCGTTCACGCCTCACCCCTCATCCCTCGATTCCTCACCCCTCCCCTCGCCCCTCGCCCCTCACCTCGCCCTCACCCCTCACCCCTCATCCCTCAGTCCCTCCACACATCATCCTTCACCTCCCCTCACCCCTCATCCCGTCCCCTCACTCACACCCTTCACCCACTCATCCATCCCCGTCACCCCTCACCCCTCATCCTCCCCGTCACCCTCGCACCTCACCCCTTATCTTCCCCTCACCCCTCATCCCTACCCTCACGACCCTCACCTCACGACCTCACCCCTCACCTCACCCCTCATCCCTCACTCCATTCCCTCCACCCTCACCCTCCACCTCACCCCTTCTCCTCGCCATCACCCCTCATCCTTTCCCTCACCCTCACCCCTCACGCCCTCACCCCCCTCACCCCTCACCCCTCACCCCTCACCCACCCTCACCTCTCATTCCTCATCCCATCTCCTCACCCTCCCCCTCATTCTTCCCCTACCCTCTTACCGCTACACCTCTCACTCCTCACCCCTCATCCTCCCTCACCCCTCACCTTCCTTAACCCTCACCTCATTCCTCATCCTCCTCCCACTCTCACGCCCTCAATCCATCCCCTCACCCTCATCCCTCACCCTCACCCTCATCCCATCACCTCCCCCATCGCCCCTCATCCTCCCCTCACCCTCATCTCCTCATCCCTCATCCCTCCCCTCACCCCTCATCCCTCATCCCTCACCCTCCCCCTCACCCACCATCCCCCCCTCACCTCGCCTTCATCCCTCATCCCTCATCCCTCACCCCCATCCCTTCCCTCACCCCTCATCCTCATCCCTCACCCCTTCCCCTCGCCCCCTCATCGCTCCCCTCACCCTCATCCCTCCCTCCACCCTCGCTCCTCTCCTCACATCGTCTCCTTGGCCGTCACACTGTCACGTCCTCGTCGCCAGTGCTCGGTAGATGATCGCTGCGCAGTCAGCATGTGCTACCTCCTCCTCACCCTTACCTCTCAAAGAGGAGGCCGCGCGCGGTGAATTTTCACGATAAGCGAGCGCTCAATAATTCGGCCGTAATTGGCAATTGTCGTAATCTGTGTACGCACGTGTGCGGACGCGACCTCCCTCACGCCGTGGTGGCGGTTGGCGAGGTGGGGGGGGGAGATAAATAAAGAGAGAGAGAGAGTGAAACAAAGAGAACCGTGGGAGCGTGAGGGAGTGAGATACAGAAGAGGAGAAGAGAGAGAGAGAGAGAAAACGAAAGAGAGAAGAGAGAGTAGAGAACGAGAAAGAAAGAGGAGAAGAGAGCGAGAAAGAGACAGAAAAGCAAGAGAAAGAAAGAGAGAGAGGGAGAGAGAAAGCGAGAGGGAGAGGGGGGGCGACAGCGACG
>NW_014577281.1:0-5000 GCF_000485595.1 Priapulus caudatus | reverse complement strand
ACATAGATAGATAGATATGACAAACATTATTGCTATACACGAAGTTGCTATCATCATGCATATAGTTAGCGCGTACACAAACATATTATGTTATCAACATTATTATTAATAATAATAATAATAATAATGATAATAATATTATTATTATTATTATTATTATTATTACAGGTAGTATTATAATGTGTATATAGTTAGCTTGTAAACTTGCACTCACCGTCGTACGGCGGCCAGTAACAGCGTCAGTCGGTGAACGCGCCCCTTACGTTAACGTCGCGGCTAGTCTGTGCACGGTCAAACGTCTCAGCAGCGGCAGGTGAGGTGGTGAAGGTGATGACGACAGTATATCAGCTCACTGTGTGTCCCAGCGCGCGGTCTGCAGGCGGCAGTGAGCGTACGCTGAGCGCTGCAGCAGTGTTTCACGCGCTACGTGACGTCAGCGCGCGCGTGTGTGAGGCGAGATCGTCTGCGTTGGTGAGTGACGTCGCCACAGTGACGGCGCGCTTAAATAGCGGAGTGCGCGCGCGCGTGCCCGCCCGCCAACTGATGCACACGCACGCGTCCGCGGGCGAGCGAGCTGCGCATGCGCCAAGCAACGATACGACCGGAAGTAACGTCGCTGTCCGCACCCCTCTCCCCTCTCGCTTTCTCTCTCTCCCTCTCTCTCTTTCTTTCTCTTGCTCTTTTTCTGTCTCTTTCTCTCTCTCTCTCTTTCTTTCTCGTTCTCACTCTCTCTTTCTCTCTTTCGTTTTCTCTCTCTCTCTCTCTTTCTCCTTCTGTATCTCACTCCCTCACGCTCCCACGGTCTCTTTGTTTCACTCTCTCTCTCTCTCTTTATTTATCTCCCCCCCCCCCACCTCGCCAACCGCCACCACCGTGAGGGAGGTCGCGTCCGCACACGTGCCGTACACAGATTACGACAATTGCCAATTTACGGCCGAATTATTGAGCGCTCGCTTATCGTGAAAATTCACGCGCGCGGCCTCCTCTTTGAGAAGGTAAGGTGAGGAGGAGGTAGCACATGGCTGACTGCGCAGCGATCATCTACCGAGCACTGGCGACGAGGACGTGACAGTGTGACGGCAAGGAGACGATGTGAGGAGAGGAGCGAGGGTGAGGGGAGGGATGAGGGGTGAGGGGAGCGATGAGGGGCGAGGGGGAGGGGTGAGGGAGGAGGGATGAGGGGTGAGGGGAGGGATGAGGGGTCTGAGCGGTATGAGGGATGAGGGTTGAAGCGGCGAGGAGTGAGGGCGAGGATGAGGGGTTGAGGGGGAGGGTGAGGATGAGCGATGAGGGCGTGACGGGGGAGGGATGAGGATGACGGGATGAGGGGGGTGTGAGGGGAGGGATGAGGGGCGATGGGGGAGGCCATGAGGGATGAGGAGTGAGGGGAGGGTATGAGGGGTCTGATGGGCGGCATGGCATGACGGGGTGAGAGGTGAGGGAGGGAGGAGGAATGAGGTGAGGAGGTAAGACGGTGAGGGGTGAGGGAAGGATGAGGGGTGAGGTGAGAGGTGCAGGGGTAAAGGGGGTGAGGGAAAGAATTGAGCGGGTCGAGGGTGAGGAGTATGGTCATGAGGAATGAGGGGTCGAGGTGCAGGCGCGTGAGGGGCTGAGCACGAGGTGTGAGGGGTGAGCGGGTGCGGTGTGAAGGGTGAGGGTGAGGGGTGAGGAGGAAAGATGCAGGTGAGTGATGGCAGAGGAGAAGGGTGAGGGAGGCGGTGTTTGAGGGTGACGGGCGCATGGAATAGGGATGAGCGGGTGAAGGGGTGAGGCGGTGAGGCGGGCTGATGGGTGAGGGTGAGGGGTAAGGGATGGACGGGGTGAGGGGAAGGATAAGGGGTTGAGTGCGAGGGTGACGGGGAGGATGAGGGGGTGAGGGTGAGGGTGGATGAGTGGGTGAAGGGTGATGACTTGAGGGAGCGGATGAGGGTCGTGAGGGGGAGCGAGTAAGATGAGGGGAGGAATTGAGGATGAGGGCGTGAGGGTGAGTGGGCGACGCTGTGTTGAGGGGCGAGGGGCTAGGGAGGGGTGAGGAATGAGGGCATTGTGAGGGGTGAGGGGTGAGGCGTGAGGGGAAGTGATGCAGGATGAGGGGTGAGGGTGAGGGGCGAGGGGCGACGGGGGAGGAGTGGCGTCAGGATCAGGGGAGGGGTGAGGGGTGAGGGGGTGAGGTGTGAGGGCTGAAGCTCTTAGGGGCGAGGCAGGGTGAGGGGAGAAGCGGGGAGGGGGAGGGGTGCAGTGGCGGTGAAGCGTCTGCGGGCGACGGGGGCCAGGGGTGAGGGGTGAGGGAGATTGAGGGTGAGGGACGCGCACTGGGCGAGGGCACGTGTGAGGGTGAGGGGTGAGGGTGAGGGGGAGTGTGCAGGATGAGGTGATGAGGGTGAGGGGGTGAGTGGGCGAGGGGCCGACAGGGGAGGTGAGGGGTTGAAGGTGAGGGTTGAGGGCTAGGGCTGCCGAGCGGAGGTATGAGGGTGAGGAGAGAGTTACGGAGAGTGAGAAGCAATGAGGGAGGGGCATCCCNTGTGTGTGTGTGTGTGTGTGTGTGTGTGTGTGTGTGTGTGTGTGTGTGTGTGTGTGTGTGTGTGTGTGTGTGTGTGTGTACGACGCTAGAAGCTCTAGGAGGCATAGAACAGTAAAGCCGCCGCAAATTCTTCACCGCAAATTATTCACCGCAAATTGTGCACTATTTCGTCTCTAGAAAATGCCTTTTTTGGCATTTTTTCCGCTGAAATCCGGCACTAGAGTGCAATAATTTGCATTATGCACGCAAGTCAGATGCCTCGTGGACGTCTAGAAAGCATTCGAAGTAAAATGGGTCTTGTCATGTAGTTGTGACATTCCGTCAGGTGGCGTAGCCACAGTGACCGGTTGGTCATTTTTGTTTTTGAAATGTGTTCGGACTACTTTGTAGAAATTCGCATCATAGAGCTGACAAAAGTTTCGAGCGGAGCATAGAGCATGAATCTGTAGTTATGATCAGTAGTTGTTAAAGTGTATGTTGTGTATGCTCGTAAACAGTGTGAGTATTTTTATAATTAATTATCTGTTGTACTTATTCAGGCCTGCTGCCTATGCATGGACGCCTTCTACGTTTTACAACACATCACCATTATTAAAAACGTCATTATTAACGCGGTGTAGTTGTGGCGCTGCGCGCGCAGCGTTCACGCAAGACGAGGCGCCGGCGTAGCGCGTACGTCCCATTACCAGGACGATCAACCCTCACGGGCATCATCGCGGCTTCCTCGTCGCTGTCTCTCTCCAACCTATCCCGCGCCCGTACGCTCTCTCTCTCCATGCAACCATATCCCGCCCGCACGCTGTCCTCTCGCACATATCCCGCACTGCACGCTGTCCTCTCCACATATCCCGCCCGCTTACGCTGTCTCTCTCCACATATCCCGCCCGCCATGCTGTCTCTGCTTTCCACATATCGCCGCCCGCAACGCTTGTCTCTCTCCCACATATCCCGCCGCGCACGCTGTCTCTCCACATGATCCCGCCCGCAACGTTGTCTCTCCACATCACTATCCCGGCCCCGCACGCTGTCTCTGCCCACATATCCCCCGCCCGCCACGTTGTCTCCTCTCCACATAGTCCGCGTCCCGCCCGCATGCTGTCTCTCCACATATCAGCCGCCGCCGCAAGCACGTTGGTCTTCTCACATATCCGCGCCCCGGCCACGGCTCTCTCGTCGCACATATCTCCGCCCGCACCGCTGTCCTCTCTCGCACATAATCCCTCCCGCCACGCTGTCTCTCCTCCACATATCCACCAGCACGCTGTCTCTCCACATATCCGCCCAGCACGCGCTGCGTCTCTCCACATCATCCCGCCACGCCACGCTGTCTCTCCCACATATCCGCCCGCACCCGCTGTCTCTCTCCACATATCCCGCCCGCACCGCTGTCTCTCCACATATCCCGCCCCGCAACGCTGTCTCCTCCACATATCCTCCCGCACGCTGTCCTCTCGTCCACATATCCCTCCGCGGCAGCGCATGTCTCTCTCCACAATATCCCCGCCCGCACGCCTGTCTCTCCACGATATCCGCCCGCACGCTGTCTCTCCACATAATCCGCGCCCATGCACGCTGTCTCTCCCCACATTATCCCTCCCCGCACGCTGTCTCTCTCCACTATCCCTCCGGCACGCTGTCTCTCTCCACATATCCGCCCGCACGCCTGTCTCTTCCACAATATCCCGCCCGCCGCACGTTGTTCTCTCCTACGATTCCCGCCCGCCCGCACGCTCTCTCTCCACATATCCGCGCCCGCACGCTGTCTCTCTCCACATATCCCTCGCTCGCACGCTGTCCTCTCCACACTATCCCGCACCGCTGTCTCTCCACATATTCCGCCCGGCACGGCTGTCTCTCTCGCACACTATCCCGACCCCGCACCGCTGTCCTCTCTCTACATTATTAATACTTACCGCGCCCAGCGTCGCACACACGAGAGCCGAGCCAGCTCCCCTTCGTTGGGCTTCGCCCTGGCTCTAGTCCTGCTGTAAGCTTAATCCGTTCGTATTAAAGAACGACTTACGGGTGGGCCGTCGGCGACGCCTTCACCTTACATGATTGCAGAGAGAGCAGAGAGACGCAGAGAGAGGGAAGAGAGAGAGAGAGAGAGAGAGCAGAGAGAGAGCAGAGAGCACAGAGAGAGAGAGGAAAAGCGCGCGTCGTCGGATCGTTCGCGTCATTGTGCACGCCGGGTGGTTACCCTCGAGCTCTGATTACCTCAGCCATAGATAGTGCGGAAAGGCGCACGAATAATCGTCTGCCTGACAATGATCTGCCCTTCGCAATCGCCCGTCACATTTGTGTATGTATGAGTGCGTGGGTGCGCCCACGTGTGTGCATGCATGTGTGCGTTCGCGCGTGCGTGCGTATGTGCATGTGTGTGTGTATGTGTGTGTGTGTGTATGTGTGTGTGTGTGTGTGTGTATGTGTGTGTGAGTGTGTGTCAGTGCGTGTGTGTGTGTGTGTGTGTGTGTGTGTG
>NW_014577280.1:372427-373038 GCF_000485595.1 Priapulus caudatus | reverse complement strand
ACACGTCACACGTCACAGAGTCACACGTCACACGTCACAGAGTCACACGTCACACGTCACAGAGTCACACGTCACACGTCACAGAGTCACACGTCACACGTCACAGAGTCACACGTCACAGAGTCACACGTCACACGTCACAGAGTCACACGTCACACGTCACAGAGTCACAGAGTCACACGTCACACGTCACAGAGTCACACGTCACACGTCACAGAGTCACACGTCACACGTCACAGAGTCACACGTCACAGAGTCACACGTCACACGTCACAGAGTCACACGTCACACGTCACAGAGTCACACGTCACACGTCACAGAGTCACACGTCACACGTCACAGAGTCACACGTCACACGTCACAGAGTCACACGTCACACGTCACAGAGTCACACGTCACACGTCACAGAGTCACACGTCACACGTCACAGATTCCACGTCGCAAAGTTAGGCGATAGAGAGAAGACCGAACGAGAGCGAGGCAGATAGAGAGAATCATTCTGCTTCGTACAGAGAGGGGAAAGAAAGTGAGAGAGGGGGAGGGAGAAAGAGAGAGAGAGAGAGAGAGAGAGAGCGAGAGATAGAGAGAGAGAAAGAGAGAGAGAGAGAGAG
>NW_014577280.1:358915-363915 GCF_000485595.1 Priapulus caudatus | reverse complement strand
CTCCTCCTCATTCGTCCCTCTCCTCCTCCTATACTCCTCCTCATTCTTCCCCCTCCTCCTATTCTCCTCCTCATTCTTTCCCTTCCTCCTCCTATACTCCTCTTCATTCTTCCCCCTCCTCCTGTACTCTTCTTCATTCTTCCCCCTCCTCCTATACCCCTTCTCATTCTTCCCCCCCCCCTTCTCCTATACTCCTCCTCATTCTTCCCCCTCCTCCTATACTCCTCCTCATTCTTCCCCCTCCTCCTATACTCCTCCTCATTCTTCCCCCTCCTCCTATACTCCTCCTCATTCTTCCCCCTCTTCCTCCTATACTCCTCCTCATTCTTCCCCACAAGATGCTTTCCGATGCTCACATCTGTTCGTCGACACGTTGGTGCCGCATTGCCCACCTCTGGGTAACCTTGGAATTGTCGGTGAAAAAAACTGTAGAGGAACGAAAAGCAAAATGCCACTTACCTGCGCGGTGGGTATTTAGGATTACCGAGCTTGAAATTGCAGGTAATTAAACTGTAGATGAAAGGAAAACAAAAATCCATCTACCTACGCGGTGGGTTAGGGTTACCGAGCTTATGTAATGTATCTAGCTGCGCCATCGGCAGTGGGCGGTGTCGGATAACCCGTGATTTATAAACGAACGAAAGACAGAAAGAAAGAAAAAAATGAGACAGAAAGAGACATAAAGAGAGAGATAAAAGAAAGCAAGAAAGAAAGAGAGAGAGAGAGAGAAATAACGAGAGAAAGAGTTGCATTTCAATCGTCAATGGACGCATAACAGGTCCTTACATTTAGTTGCTCAGTCTGCAGAGCCAAAACAACAAAGAGAGCCGCGAGTCGGGTATAAACTTTCTCTCGTAATTTGTTATTTCAGAATATTTTTCACTCCTTTTTTATCTATCAGCGTCTCGCGAACAACAGACCTTTTTCTTATCAGGATGGATTGTACTGATAAGAATTTTTTTGAGAGTAGGTCGCGCGAATTCCAGCATCGTTATGAAGACTAGTTCCTTTCTTTATATGATTATTATATATTTATAATGCATACGAAGCTAGAAATATCCACCACGTAGGTCAAGGAAAATGCAACTGGACACTTACACGATTTCAGATGCTTTGCTAATGAAATTCGCCCGCGGCTAATGAAAATACCAGTCGTACAATTTCAAGGCTTGGATGACACGTTGGCGCTGCACGCACGCATGCACGCACGCACGCACGCACGCACGCACGCACGGCGTGCATGTCGTACGTCGTCAAATTACTGAAGCCAATGATTTCTCCGAGTAGCATCGACGTGCGGGCAGTGACAGTTAGGGCGTGTGTTTCTAGTTCGTTAATAACATATTTTCTCCATTATATCACATATTAATCGCAGGTAGATTTCTTAGAGGTAGGTCACGTATCTTCTATATATATATATATATATCGCTGGTTAGTCACAGGTATAGATTAATTAGAGATAGGTCACGTACCCTCTATATAAAGATATATATCGCGGGTTAGTCATATGTAGATTAATTACAGATAGATCACGTATCCGCTCCACATATCACAGTTTGATCACGAAGAGATTATTTATAGTTGTTCGCATATCATATACACACGCGCACTCTCCATCATATATTACAGATTTCAAATCATGCAGGACTGCTGGAAGGAAAATCCTGTAGAGAGGCCGTCGTTTGATGAACTATGTGACAGGTATGAGAAACGCCTGCAGCCGCATGCACTCGCGTCAAATTACGCTCCTCTCTCTCCCTCTCTCTCTCTCTCTCTCTCGCTCGCTCTCTCTCCCTCTCTCTCTCTCTCTCTCTCGGCGCGAAAACGAAGCGGGGCGACGAAGGACGCGAGAGGAAGAGCTAAAATATTAGAGAGATAGCACTTCAGAGGAATAGAAAGAGATAGATATACTCATAGATACATATAGCTATATAGATAGATAGAGAGGGATGGAGATGGAGAAGAGGGGGAGGACAGAGACGAGAGACGGAGATGGATGAGAAAGAGAGGGGAAGAGGAGAGATAGGAGAGGAAATAGAAGGGGAGGAGGAGAGAATAGAGAGAGAAGGAGAGAGAAGATAGATAGATAGAGAGAGAGAGAAGACGAGAGCGAGAGGAGAGAGAGGAGAGCGCGAGACAGGGAGAGAGAGAGCGATATAGAAGAGAGAGAGAGCATAACGAGGAAAAAAGAATCGATACATTTGGATTGTAATATTATTGGTTCAAAAATACAGTAGAACGCGGCATAAAAATGTATAGCCCTATTAGGAGTTAATAATGAAAGATTTGGTCATTATTAAGCTCCTGGCCCTGATATATACGCAATGAGAATTTTCTTCGCACTCGCCACGGAGGCGCTAAACGTTAATGGTCCAATAGTGCGTATATACTAATATACAGTGCGCAATATAATACATGCGCTGCCTGCCATAGAATATTATAAGGCTGTCGAGACAATACCGGTCCGTTGTAAGGCACAGCAACTACCCATCACCCGCGACAGCTATGCGAGCAGTGTGCGTGTATAATACACTATAGATGGAAGTACGGCACATGGATACGTGCATGCGGAACATTACACACTGAACAGCATGTCGCTAACTGAAGGTTACAGCCTTGATTCATATTATGCCACAGACCACGTCTGGCAATCGGTGATATCACACACACACACACACACACACAGCACAACAACACACACACACACAACAGCACACACAGACCGACACACACACATACACACACCACACACACACCACACATACCACAATGCACACGCACACACGCACGGAAGAGCACGACCGGGTCACACACATCACACAACGACAATCACACCCACACGGGTAGGGGGGGATGGAGAGATAGGTGATCCGAGCATGGAGTTGGTATGAGAGTTGTGTCATTGGCGAGAGCGAAAGAGCGTATTGAGCAAGGGGCTAGTGAGCAGGCGCGCGCGCACCGACACAAACACAACACCGACACACACACAGACACATCACATGGTCAGCAACACACAAACACACAACAACAAGCCGGCCAGGGCAACCAGTGGTGAACAACACACACGCGCGCGCAGCCGCGACGACACCACACACACACACACACACATAACACAACACAGCGCACACGCACACGACACACACACACAACACGCGCGCTACGCACGCACGCAACTCCGCACGAGACCGCGCGCGCACATCGCGGGGTCGGGGGGTAAGAGCACTGCACACACGACGACACGAGGGCCGCACACAACAACCACACGTACACCATAACATAAACAACCAGCACACAAACACACACACACACACCAACACACACACACGCACCGCACACGCACAAGGTGAGCGAACGGCGGAAGTCGAACGCACGCACGACGCACGCAACGCACGCGACGGCCACGCACTCGACGCACGCACGAACGGCGCGCACACACACACACCAGAGCACTCACACATTATAGCACACACACACATAAGCGCGCACACACACGCACGACATACCCACGCACCGATGTAGCGAGTAGTGGTTGCACAACCGACACCACACCGCACACACACGCACCACAACGCCACGCACATCCTTGAAGAGCAACGGCACGCACGCACGCAGACGCACGCTACGCGACGCACGCACGCACTCCACTGCACGAGCACGAACCGCGCGCGCACACACACAACACACACACACACGACGCACCACAACGCACGCGCGCGCGCCACACACAACACACACATTTACACGCGCACAGCACAACACACACACACAAGAGCACACACACACACTACACACATTCCACACACCACACGTAGGGGCACATCCACACACACCACACACACAGCCCAACTGTGCGTATACACGTGCCAGCAACATCCTCAATAACGACCCGCCTGTATACATGTAATTTTCTCGATCGCCGGCGCGAGTCTGAAATTGTACACTATCGTTACGCGTGCAAAGAAAATACCAATCTTATAGAGAAGAACATATTATAGTGCGTTACACAAACGCTGGCGTTTGCTTTTTGCGATTGTAAAGCGATGCATATAATAATAATAGGAAGGCAAACAGAGCGTGTGCGAGAGAAAACGAATAAACAGAAAGAAAGACAGAAAGGAAAGAGTAAAGAGAGTATGAGAGGGCGAGAGAAAGAGAGAGAGAGAGAGAGAGAGAGAGAGAGAGAGGAGAGAGAGAGAGAGAGAGAGAGAGAGATCTATCGTGCGTGCGCACGCAAGAGAGAACGAGTGGGCGAGAGAAAAGAGAGTGGGAGAGAGGAAAAAAGAGAAAGAGATTTAGAGTGAGAGCGAGAGAGCGAGAAAGAGAGCGCGCGAGAGAGAACAAGAAAGAGAGAGAGAGAGAGAGAGGAGAAACGAAAGAGAGAGAGAGAAGAGAGAGGAGAGAGAGTAGGAGGGAGAGCAGGGAGAGAGAGGAGCGCGCGATAGAGAGAAACAAGACAGAGGGAGAACCACGGCGTTTTCGTGCACGATGGATCGGAGCGGTGCCTCTCCGGTTTGTTGATTTTGAATTTGACCACCGCACCTAAACACGGCCTGAGGCCGTGTCGTCGCTGTGCGTGCTTCTTCTCTTGTATCGGCAGCAGCGGTTCAGCGTTGTGGCCGCCAGAAGTGCGCCAGTGTTCTCGAGTCGAAGTCGACGTTGACTCACGGTGTCGTTCGTTCTGTAATGGCAGGGAATTGTTGTTTTATATATAGTATATATATATATATATATACAATAAATAAATAAATAATATAGTGATATTATATATTATAGTGTACAGACACAAACCACGGCACGCAGCGCAACGTGACGCTTACGCGGCACGGAGCCACGCCGGCACGCAAACGCACGCCGCACAGCACGCCACAGAACGACGAAACAGAGAGAAGAGCGAGAGAGAGGAGGAAAGAGAGAGAGGAAGAGAGAGAGAAGAAGAAAGAAAGAGAAAGAGAGAGAGAAGAGGAGAGACGAAAGAGAGAGAAAAGAGAGAGAGGAAGAGA
>NW_014577280.1:353161-358890 GCF_000485595.1 Priapulus caudatus | reverse complement strand
GCGAGCTACAGGAGTGAGGGAGAGAATTGGAGGAAGTATAAGGAGGAGGGGGGAAGAATGAGGGAGGAGCTAATAGGACGCGAGGTGGTAAAGAATGAGTAGGTATCTATAGCGAGGCAGGGGAAAGAGTTGGAAGAGGAGTATTAGCCGAGAAGGCGGACAAGAAGCCAGGAGGAGTGATAGGAGGAAGGAAGAAGAATGAGAGGGTATAGGAGGGACGGGAAAGAAAGAGAGGAGTATAGGAGTAAGGAAAGAATGAGGAGCGAGAATCGGAGGAGGCGGAAGAATGAAGGAGGATTGTTATTAGGAGGAGAGGGAAGAATGAAGATGAGGAGTATAGGAGGACGGGAAGAACTGAGACTCACGATATGAGGGACCGGCAAAGACACCCGGAGAGAATGAGAGCAGTATAGGAGGAGGAAGGCGGAAGAATGAGGAGCGAGTACTAGGAGGAGGGCGGAAGAATGAGGAGGAGTATAGCGAGTAAGGAAAGAATGCAGGGAGGAGAATCGGAGGAGGGGAGAATAAGAGATAGAAGCAGGTAGAGAAAGGGCAAAGAGGAGGACGTATAGGAGCGAGGGGGGAAAGAAGTGAGGAGCGAGAATCGCAGCGAGGGGGAAGAATGAGAGGAGTAAATAGGAGGCAGGGGAAGAATGAGGAGCAGAATTCGGAGGAGTGGAGAAGATGAGGAGGAGTATAGGAGCCGGGGGAATAATAAGAAGGAGTATAGGAGGAGGGGAGAATGAGGGAGGAGTTAATACGATGAGGGGAAAATGAGGAGCGAGTATAGGAGGAGCGGGAAGACATGGAGGAGGAGTATAGGAGGAAGGTGGAAAGAATGAGGCGAGGGAGCTATCAGGAGGAGGGGGAAGAATGGGGAGCGAGCATCAGGGGAGGAGGGGAAGAATGAGGAATCAGTACTAGGAGAAGGGGGAGCACTGAGGGCAAGATGCGAGAATAGCAAGGGGGGAAGAATGAGAAGAGCTATAGGAGGAGGCGGGAAGAATGAGGAGGAGTTATAGGAGGAGGGAAGAATGAGGGAAGATAGATAGGAGGCACGGGGAAGAATGAGAGGAGTATAGGAGGAAGGGGAAGACATGAGAGAGAGTATAGGAGGAGGGCGAAGAATGAGAGAGGCTAATAGGCAGGAGGGGAAGAATGAGGAGGAATATAGCGAGAAGCGGAGAGAGCATGTAAGGCAGGAGTATAGGAGGAGGCGGGAAGAATGAGGAGCGAGTATAGAAGGAAAGAGGGGGAAGAATGAGGAGGAGTACAGGAGGAAGGGGAAAATGAGGAGGAATTAGAGAGGAGCGAACAGTTATGGAGGAGAGCGAGTAGAAGTAGAGAGGAGGGCTGGAAGAAGTGAGGAGGAGTATTAGGAAGAGGCAGGGCGGAAGAATGCAGGAGGCAGTATAGGAGAGGGGGGAGGAGAGGGCTAATGAGGAGGGGAAGAGTATGAGGAGCGGTCTGTTAAGATTTTCATTAGGGTATAGGAGGAGGGGAAGAGTGAGGAGGAGCTACTAGGAGAAGGGGGCGGGCGAAGACATGAGGAGTGGGTAAGTTGGAGGGGGGTAAGAACTGAAGAAGATACCAGGAGGAGGGGCAAGAAATGAAGAGGAGTATAGGAGGGAGGAAGGAAAGAATGAGGAGGAATAGGAGGAGGGGAAGACACGAGAGGAGTATAGGAGCGAGGAAGAAGAATGCAGAGCGGGTATAGGAGGAAGGGGAGGAATGCCGGACGAATATAATTTCAAATGCTACACGTAATTTTTATATTTCGCGTAATTTTTGTAATTCGCAAATCCAACACACGATCGTGATGTACGGCAAGCATCACGCGCTCACCTTGAGACCATTATCTCTATAGTCACCGCCATGATCCACGGTAGTAATGCATTCCCTCCATGTTGACTATAGCAACCTCGCCGTCGCTCGATCTGTTGTCGGGCGCGTTGCGCTGGTAGCCGACATGAAAACACATCACCGACGGACGACAAACAACAAACAAGAGTAATAATAATAATAATCAGAATAATCAGAATAATGTTGTTGTTGCTGGTGTTGTGTGTTGTTTGCTTGTTTGTTGTTGCTGCTCTGTTGGTTTGGTGATGATGATGATGATGATTGATGATGATGATCTGATGATAATGATAATAATAATAATAATAATAAGTAATAATAATATAAGTAATGATACATATAATATTAATTCATCGTCGTCATCACCCTTCATCATTCATGCAGCATCATCAAATTATATTACTATTATTAAAAAATGTCCACGACGACCTCCGAGAAAGAATTGAGCCGTGAGTGCTTGCATGGGCACACGTACACGATACAAAGCGCGACATACATCGACTTTTATGAAACGATAACGCGAGCAAACACTGAGTTAGCGAATTCCACAGATGTCCTTTATTAACATCGTTTGCGCTGCCACCGGTTTGCGCGGATGTGCTGACGATAGCGGGCGACAAAGGGCTGACTGATGCCGCCAAAGCGCTTTCACGTGACATCACTTATTCCTGCTTATGATCTTCATCGTTCAGCTCTCAAGTTGCCGCATTCTGGTAGAGCACAAGAAATCTTCGCCAACCCTCGAATCGAGCGCCGCCGAAAGAGTTAACAAACAAAATGTAAACTATCTGACGCTGTACATGTGCAGCCAAAGCCATTGCTATTTTGCCTCGAAATTTCACCATATAAAGGTTCTCAGGTAAGAAAATTTGCCATGCAAGCGACGTTGGGTCGTCAAACACTATCCAATTAACTGAAGCCATTAAAATACGTTATCTCTATTCAGCGCCACGCGTAGAGATGAAGTAATATAAGTAGAAGCCAAAACAATAGACAAAAAAATTGAGTAACTAAACTTAAGCGAATACATTGCACGATTACGACACGTTTGTTATATAGAACAAAGTCGTTCAAACGCCTCTAATAATCACACGTTATTTATGAGCCACATTTTATTTGTGCGAACGGGATGGCTGGCATCAAATGCTACGCTTAAAATATTTTAACCACCTTGTAGGACACACACACGCACGCCACGCACACACGCACACACACACACACACACACACAAACACACACACACACACCACACACAACAAACAAACAAACAAGAATGCACCCCACACGTGCCTACACTTTCTCTCTTTCTCTCTCTCTCATTCTCTTCTTCTCTCCTACTCCTCCTCTTCATCCTCCTCCCCCGCTTGCTTCCTTCTCCCTCTTTTCCACACCACGTTCCACGCGTCGGGAGTCAGCGTGTAAGCCACACCGGCCGCATGCAAGCGCGTGTAAGTGGAAGTGTAAATGTATGGTGTGGGTTTTAAGTGGGTGATGATATACGATGATTTCCACTTTTGTTTTCGACGGAAAAATGCGTCTCTTCGTATTTCTAGCTTGCGATTTCCGGTGCGATAGAAAATTTGGTCAGGTAAAAAAAAACAGTTCGAAAGAGAGTTTTTCGTCTCATTTCAACTCACGAGAGATTTTTTTTATTTTCTGAACTCGAGACGATTTTTCTTTTGCCTACATCGCTACCTCGTGTGGTATTAATACTGGCGAGATTAAGTAGGAATGAGATTTTATTAGAAGCTAAAATGTAGGGCGCGTGGACGTCTTTCGTAGCGAAGGGTGTGTTAAATTTGCTCTTTGCAAGAAGAATATGTCGACGTGTAGCATTATAAACCAGCTCTACTTTGCTCGTTTCTGAGCGATGCCGCTTCCTTGTGTTTGGCCAAGGACTTATCTTCATTAAGGACAATCAATCAGGAATAATCAGCAAGAAGAGAACAAAATCTTCAACAGTCAATATTGCCAGAAGCGAGATGGAACCGTGCCAAGAACATACTTATATGCGAGTCCTGCGAAAATGAGTTGTGTGGACTAAAAATCAACACATGTGTTATTTTCTTGGGGCCGCACTCACTAGATGTAATATGACACCCGAGTCATATATCAGAGGAGGACGTCATATTATCAGGAGTGAATAATAGAGAGCTCCTGTCATTCACTCTTTTCTATTATTCACTTCTGATATTATCACACACACGCACGCACGCACGCACGCACGCACGCACCATTTACGACGCGTGTGTTGGATTTGAATTGGCGAAAAGAATTTTAACGTTTTTTTACGTGTAGCATTTGAAAATTATTCTTGTCGTCTTCTTCCCCCTCTTCCTACTCTCATCTTCTTCTTCTTTTCGTCTTTTTTCTTCTCTTCTTCTTCTTTATCTTCTTCTTCTTACTCCTCCTCCTCTTCATCATGCGGAATAGTGAGTTTATGGCAGAGTGAGTGGGCATGCCCGAAACAGCGAGTTATAGAGATTGCGGGCAGATAATCTATACAAAAATAAAAGAGCATTGGAAAAAAAAAAACTAGAACAAAGGCACGCCCCCACTCCTGCCCGCACAGCGCCGACCGCCCACGAGACGCCGAACCGCCGGGGGGCCACGGCCAGCGGGAACCGGGCGGGCCGCCACACCGCCGCCCTTGGACCGACGGCCGCCGCCCAGGCCCCGCCGCCCGCCGCGAGGGCGCGGGGCGGGACCCGCGCCCGCCGCCACGACACCGCTCGAAGAGGGGGGGGTATCCGCCCGAAGAGAAATTTTTTCCTATGCTTTTTTCTCTTTACAATTTATAAAATTACTCATTTCAATTCTAATACGTCACACACATTATCTCAATTAATTATCACCATTAATTCACAATCCATTATCCCATCTATTCCATTGCGTCACCTCCGCACTTTTAAACGTCACTCTAAAATTAAGCTTATTTTATTAAACATTGCATTTGTTAAGCTTCTTTCCTATTTTTTAACGTTTCATATTTTGCGTGAAGTGAGAACTGCACGCAGCTATATGTCGCAGCTTATACTTCATTTCAATCTCGAATAAATGCACAAATTTGTCAAGTTTTATATACATCTTGTAAATTTTATTACTTTCCTAACATGACATTTCGATCGCAGCGAGCGGCACGGGCTGACGCCGCCCACACACACACACCACACACCACGTCCACCACGGGACGGCGGCCCGCGGCGAGAGCGCGACGCCCCGGCGAGCAAGGCGGCCCCTGTGGAGCGCGCACCCACCGGCGCCCCGTCGGAGGCGCGCCGGGCAGGCCAGCCGGCGCCGCGCGCGGAGCCGCCCACGCGCAGAGCGCCGAGCGCCGAGGGGACCGAAGTTCACGCACGGGCACAACCACACACACACACACACACAGCCACACACACACAGCACACAATCCAACACGTATACATGAACGACGACGGATCAGAGAGATTTCTCCTTCCCTGCGTGCCCACGTCCCGGACGACGGCGACACACACCCAGACGGTAGAACTCATTACGTCTCGGCAAGACGAAAAGAACATTAGGCAATGAACTCGTAGTGCGCGGTGTTTTACTGCGGAGGTCAGGCACGTACAGAGTAGAAATCTAATGATTAGGCCATTGCTGGCCATCCGGCCGCCGACCACAGAGCGTTTGAGTTTTCGCGTGGTTTGCGTCTTGCCAACTGTTTGTTTTGTGTGGGTTGGCCGACTTAGGCTCCTCTTTCTTATGAGCTCCGTCACTAGCCGTGCGTGCGTGCATGCGTGCGTCGCGCGTGTGTGCTGCAATGCGTGCGTGCGCGTGTGTGTGCGTGTGTGTGTGTGTGTGTGTGCGCGCGTGCCGTACATGCCATGTGTGTGTGCGTGCGTTGA